>NC_069504.1:901811846-901987169 GCF_027579735.1 Bombina bombina
TAGTAATTTATTTATTTATTTGCGTTGTGGGCTCTGGCGGTTTAGGGGTTAAAACTTTTGTTAGGTAGTTTGCGATGTTGGGTTTAGCGGATTTAGGGGTTAATAATTTAGTTATTACTGCGGTGTGGGTTTGATGGCTGATATAGGGGTGAGTAGTTTAATTAGGCTTATTGCGTTGTGGGGGATTGTCGGTTAAGGGGTTAATACATTTATTATTAGTTGTGAGAGGGGGGATTTCTAAACTGCCGGCGCCGTATATGTAATAGCCCGATGTGCAAGATAAAATTATGGGCGGCGCAGGTTGCAACACTTGCGCTGAAGCCTGCGCCGTATATGTAATCGCGCCCTATGTATTAGGGATGGAAAATTTAAAATATATATTTACTTTCTTTAATAACATTTTGATTATGTGGTTACTAAAGCTGGAGGATGGTCTGAATTTTTTTAAAATAAAATAAAAATTCAAATAACTTTAAAACACACTTTACAGACACACACATATATATATATATATATATGTGAAAATCTTCTATTTTGCACCCCCATTTGGCTGAGGGTAAAATAATGACTTCTTTCTGCCCCTGTCTTTTCAGCCAGGCCACGTCCCACAACTGTGTAACCACACCCCTGGACAACCTGGCTCTGCACTCAGAACACCCGCGACTCCCCCTGCTCTGATCCTGCCATTGAACACCTGTAACTACGCCTCCATCCACCTGTGGAATACCCATGATTCCACGCAGGAGTGTTTGTCCCATCATAATAAGGTTTCTGGAACAGCCACTGCTTAGAGACCCCTATGAGCCCCCACCCCTTTTTTTGCAGTACAGCTTGATATATTATATAGACATCAACTAAATGCATTTTGTATTAAGAAACAATCAGCTACATTTTGAGTTTTGCGTTATGAGTGAAAAAGCATTGTTATGCTTCATAACGCTGTTTTTTCCCTAACGCTGCTATTACAAGTCTTGTAGGTATAGGTTACCGCACACCTTTTTGGCCGTCACGCAACGTCAGTACCGCACTTATTAAAAAGTCCTTTTTCAATGGGATTCACATAGCGCCGGTATTACGAGTTTGCCTGGGAGGCCAAAAAGTGAGCGGTACACTCTATAACCACAAGATCCGTACCGCCATCTAAAGTCAGTAGTTATGAGTTTTATGTTGCAAATCTGTAGCATGAAACTCATAACTAAAGTGTTAAAAAGTACACTAACACCCATAAACTACCTATTAACCCCTAAACCGACGCCCTCCCGCATCGCAAACACTATAATAAATTTATTAACCCCTAATCTGCCACTCCGAACCTCACCGCCACTATTAAAATGTATTAACCCGACATCGGCAACACTATAATAAACCTATTAACCCCTAAACTGCCACCCCAAACACTATTTAAATATTATTAATCCCTAATTTGCTGTCCGTCCACACCACCGCTTTAATAAACCTATTAAACACTAAACCGCAAGCCCCCACAACGAAATATACTAAAATAAATTATTAACCCCTAAACCTCTGACCTCCCACATCAATAACTCTACATAAATATATTAACCCCTAATCCTAACCCTAACATAACCCTAAACCTAACACCCTCCAACTTAAATATAATTAAAATAAATCTAAATAAACCTTACAATTATTAACTAAATAATTCCTATTTAAAGCTAAATACATACTTACATGTAAAAAAAACCTAAGCTAGCTACAAAATAACTAATAGTTATATTGTAGCTATGTAAGTTTTTATTTGTTATTTCACAGGTAAGTTTGTATTTATTTTAACTAAGTAGACTAGTTAGTAAATAGTTATTAACTATTTACTAGCTACCTAGTTAAAATAAATACAAAGTTACCTGTAAAATGAAACCTAACCTGCCTTACACTAAAACCTAACATTACAATAAAATGAAATAAATTAAATTAATAAAATACAATTTACTAACTTACAAAAAAAATAAACCCAAAATTTCAAAAAATAAAAAACTAAATTATCAAAAATAGCCTACACTAAACTGCCAATGGCCCTTAAAATGGCCTTTTGCAGGGCATTGCCCCAAATAAATCAGCTCTTTTACATTGCATTAAAAAATACAAACAACCCCCCAACAGTAAAACCCACCACCCACCCACCCAACCAAACCCCCCAAATAAAAACTAAAAAAACTAAAAAAAATCTAAATAAACCTAAGCTAAATATTGCCATAAAAAGGGCATTTGGATGGGCATTGCACTTAAAAGGGCATTTAGCTCTTTTACAAATTGCCCAAAACCCTAACCTAAAACAAAAAACACCCAAAAAACCCTTACAAAATCCTAACACTAACCCCTGACGATCCACTTAAAGTTATCGAAGTCCGGACATCCATCCTCCTCCAGCAGATGAAGTCCTCATCCAAGCAAGAAGGAGTCTTCATCCAGACGGCATATTCTATCTTCATCCATCCGGCGCGGAGCGGGCCCATCTTCAAGACATCCGGTGCGGAGCATCCTTTTATTACGGTCGTCGGCGTAAACTGAAGCTCAATCCTATTGGCTGATTGCAACAGCCAATAGGATTTTCCCCTTTAATTCCTATTGGCTGATAGAAATCTTTCAGCCAATAGGAATGTAAGGGATGCCATCTTGGATGACGTCGCTTAAATGGAACCTTCAGTTTACGCTGACGACCGTAAGAAGAGGATGCTCCGCGCCGGATGTCTGGCTGGATGGATGAAAATAGAAGATGCCGTCTGGATGAAGACTTCTCGCTTGGATGAGGACTTCGCCGGCTGGAGGATGGATGGATGTCCGGACTTCCATAACTGTAAGTGGATTGTTGGGGGTTAGTGTTAGGTTTTTTTAAGGTTTTTTTGGTGGGGGTTTTTTTAGGTTAGGGTTTTGGGCAATTCGTAAAAGAGCTAAATGCCCTTTTAAGGGCAATGCCCATCCAAATGCCCTTTTCAGGGCAATGTTTAGCTTAGGTTTATTTAGATAGGTTTTTATTTGGGTTAGGGTTAGGTGGATGGTGGGTTTTACTGTTGGGGGGTGTTTGTATTTTTTATTGCAATGTAAAAGATCTAATTTCTTTGGGGCAATGCCCCGCAAAAGGCCCTTTTAAGGTCCATTGGCAGTTTAGTGTAGGCTAGGGTTTTTTTAATTTTGTTTTTTATTTTGATAGGGCTATTAGATTAGGAGTAATTTGTTTTTATTTTTGATCATTTTGTTTTTTATTTTTGTAATTTAGTGTTTATTTTTCTTTCATGTAATTAGCAAGAGTCCATGAGCTAGTGACGTATGGGATATACATTCCTACCAGGAGGGGCAAAGTTTCCCAAACCTCAAAATGCCTATAAATACACCCCTCACCACACCCACAATTCAGTTTTACAAACTTTGCCTCCGATGGAGGTGGTGAAGTAAGTTTGTGCTAGATTCTACGTTGATATGCGCTCTGCAGCAAGTTGGAGCCCGGTTTTCCTCTCAGCGTGCAGTGAATGTCAGAGGGATGTGAGGAGAGTATTGCCTATTTGAATGCAGTGATCTCCTTCTACGGGGTCTATTTCATAGGTTCTCTGTTATCGGTCGTAGAGATTCATCTCTTACCTCCCTTTTCAGATCGACGATATACTCTTATATATACCATTACCTCTGCTGATTCTCGTTTCAGTACTGGTTTGGCTATCTGCTATATGTAGATGAGTGTCCTGGGGTAAGTAAGTCTTATTTTCTGTGACACTCCTAGCTATGGTTGGGCACTTTGTTTATAAAGTTCTAAATATATGTATTCAAACATTTATTTGCCTTGACTCAGAATGTTCAACTTTCCTTATTTTCAGACAGTCAGTTTCATATTTGGGATAATGCATTTTAATTTAACATTTTTCTTACCTTAAATTTGACTTTTTCCCTGTGGGCTGTTAGGCTCGCGGGGGCTGAAAATGCTTCATTTTATTGCGTCATTCTTGGCGCTGACTTTTTTGGCGCAAAAATTCTATTTCCGTTTCCGCCGTCATACGTGTCGCCGGAAGTTGCGTCATTTTTTGACGTTATTTTGCGCCAAAAATGTCGGCGTTCCGGACGTGGCGTCATTTTTGGCGCCAGAAAGCATTTAGGCGCCAAATAATGTGGGCGTCTTATTTGGCGCGAAAAAATATGGGCGTCGCTTTTGTCTCCACATTATTTGAGTCTCATTTTTTATTGCTTCTGGTTGCTAGAAGCTTGTTCTTGGCATTTTTTCCCATTCCTGAAACTGTCATTTAAGGAATTTGATCAATTTTGCTTTATATATATGTTGTTTTTTCTCTTACATATTGCAAGATGTCTCACGTTGCATCTGAGTCAGAAGATACTACAGGAAAATCGCTGTCAAGTGCTGAATCTACCAAAGCTAAGTGTATCTGCTGTAAACTTTTGGTAGCTATTCCTCCAGCTGTTGTTTGTATTGATTGTCATGACAAACTTGTTAAAGCAGATAATATTTCCTTTAGTAAAGTACCATTGCCTGTTGCAGTTCCTTCAACATCTAAGGTGCAGAATGTTCCTGATAATATAAGAGATTTTGTTTCTGAATCCATAAAGAAGGCTATGTCTGTTATTTCTCCTTCTAGTAAACGTAAAAAATCTTTTAAAACTTCTCTCCCTACAGATGAATTTTTAAATGAACATCATCATTCTGATTCTGATGATTCCTCTGGTTCAGAAGATTCTGTCTCAGAGGTTGATGCTGATAAATCTTCATATTTATTTAAAATGGAATTTATTCGTTCTTTACTTAAAGAAGTACTAATTGCTTTAGAAATAGAGGATTCTGGTCCTCTTGATACTAATTCTAAACGTTTAGATAAGGTATTTAAAGCTCCTGTGGTTATTCCAGAAGTTTTTCCTGTTCCTAATGCTATTTCTGCAGTAATTGCCAAAGAATGGGATAATTTGGGTAATTCATTTACTCCTTCTAAACGTTTTAAGCAATTATATCCTGTGCCGTCTGACAGATTAGAATTTTGGGACAAGATCCCTAAAGTTGATGGGGCTATTTCTACCCTTGCTAAACGTACTACTATTCCTACGTCAGATGGTACTTCGTTTAAGGATCCTCTAGATAGGAAAATTGAATCCTTTCTAAGAAAAGCTTATCTGTGTTCAGGTAATCTTCTTAGACCTGCTATATCTTTGGCTGATGTTGCTGCAGCTTCAACTTTTTGGTTGGAAACTCTAGCGCAACAAGTAACACATCGTGATTCTCATGATATTATTATTCTTCTTCAGCATGCTAATAATTTTATCTGTGATGCCATTTTTGATATTATCAGAGTTGATGTCAGGTTTATGTCTCTAGCTATTTTAGCTAGAAGAGCTTTATGGCTTAAAACTTGGAATGCTGATATGGCTTCTAAATCAACTTTACTTTCCATTTCTTTCCAGGGTAACAAATTATTTGGTTCTCAGTTGGATTCCATTATTTCAACTGTTACTGGTGGGAAAGGAACTTTTTTACCACAGGATAAAAAATCTAAAGGTAAAAACAGGGCTAATAATCGTTTTCGTTCCTTTCGTTTCAACAAAGAACAAAAGCCTGATCCTTCATCCTCAGGAGCAGTTTCAGTTTGGAGACCATCTCCAGTCTGGAATAAATCCAAGCCAGCTAGAAAGGCAAAGCTCAGCTGGTAGGGGGCAGGTTACGTTTTTTCAAGGAAATTTGGATCAATTCTGTTCACAATCTTTGGATTCAGAGCATTGTTTCAGAAGGGTACAGAATTGTTTTCAAGTTGAGACCTCCTGCAAAGAGATTTTTTCTTTCCCGTGTCCCAGTAAATCCAGTAAAAGCTCAAGCATTTCTGAAATGTGTTTCAGATCTAGAGTTGACTGGAGTAATTATGCCAGTTCCAGTTCCGGAACAGGGGATGGGGTTTTATTCAAATCTCTTCATTGTACCAAAGAAGGAGAATTCTTTCAGACCAGTTCTGGATCTAAAAATATTGAATCGTTATGTAAGGATACCAACGTTCAAGATGGTAACTGTAAGGACTATCTTACCTTTTGTTCAGCAAGGGAATTATATGTCCACAATAGATTTACAGGATGCATATCTGCATATTCCGATTCATCCAGATCATTATCAGTTCCTGAGATTCTCGTTTCTGGACAAGTATTACCAATTTGTGGCTCTGCCGTTTGGCCTAGCTACAGCTCCAAGAATTTTTACAAAGGTTCTCGGTGCCCTGCTGTCTGTAATCAGAGAACAGGGTATTGTGGTATTTCCTTATTTGGACGATATCTTGGTACTTGCTCAGTCTTTACATTTAGCAGAATCTCATACGAATCGACTTGTGTTGTTTCTTCAAGATCATGGTTGGAGGATCAATTTACCAAAAAGTTCTTTGATTCCTCAGACAAGGGTAACCTTTCTGGGTTTCCAGATGGATTCAGTGTCCATGACTCTGTCTTTAACAGACAAGAGACGTCTAAAGTTGATTGCAGCTTGTCGAAACCTTCAGTCACAATCATTCCCTTCGGTAGCCTTATGCATGGAAATTCTAGGTCTTATGACTGCTGCATCGGACGCGATCCCCTTTGCTCGTTTTCACATGCGACCTCTTCAGCTCTGTATGCTGAAGCAATGGTGCAAGGATTACACGAAGATATCTCAATTAATATCTTTAAAACCGATTGTTCGACACTCTCTAACATGGTGGACGGATCACCATCGTTTAATTCAGGGGGCTTCTTTTGTGCTTCCGACCTGGACTGTAATTTCAACAGATACAAGTCTCACAGGTTGGGGAGCTGTGTGGGGATCTCTGACGCACAAGGAGTTTGGGAATCTCAGGAGGTGAGATTACCGATCAATATTTTGGAACTCCGTGCAATTTTCAGAGCTCTTCAGTTTTGGCCTCTTCTGAAGAGAGAATCGTTCATTTGTTTTCAGACAGACAATGTCACAACTGTGGCATACATCAATCATCAAGGAGGGACTCACAGTCCTCTGGCTATGAAAGAAGTATCTCGAATTTTGGTTTGGGCGGAATCCAGCTCCTGTCTAATCTCTGCGGTTCATATCCCAGGTGTAGACAATTGGGAAGCGGATTATCTCAGTCGCCAAACGTTGCATCCGGGCGAATGGTCTCTTCACCCAGAGGTATTTCTTCAGATTGTTCAAATGTGGGAATTTCCAGAAATAGATCTGATGGCGTCCCATCTAAACAAGAAACTTCCCAGGTATCTGTCCAGATCCCGGGATCCTCAGGCGGAGGCAGTGGATGCATTATCACTTCCTTGGAAGTATCATCCTGCCTATATTTTTCCGCCTCTAGTTCTTCTTCCAAGAGTAATCTCCAAGATTCTGAAGGAATGCTCGTTTGTTCTGCTGGTAGCTCCGGCATGGCCTCACAGGTTTTGGTATGCGGATCTTGTCCGGATGGCCTCTTGCCAACCGTGGACTCTTCCGTTAAGACCAGACCTTCTGTCACAAGGTCCTTTTTTCCATCAGGATCTGAAATCCTTAAATTTAAAGGTATGGAGATTGAACGCTTGATTCTTGGTCAAAGAGGTTTCTCTGACTCTGTGATTAATACTATGTTACAGGCTCTCGAGAGATATATTATAGAGTCTGGAAGACTTATATTTCTTGGTGTCTTTCTCATCATTTTTCCTGGCATTCTTTTAGAATACCGAGAATTTTACAGTTTCTTCAGGATGGTTTAGATAAGGGTTTGTCCGCAAGTTCTTTGAAAAGACAAATCTCTGCTCTTTCTGTTCTTTTTCACAGAAAGATTGCTATTCTTCCTGATATTCATTGTTTTGTACAAGCTTTGGTTCGTATAAAACCTGTCATTAAGTCAATTTCTCCTCCTTGGAGTTTGAATTTGGTTCTGGGAGCTCTTCAAGCTCCTCTGTTTGAACCTATGCATTCATTGGACATTAAATTACTTTCTTGGAAAGTTTTGTTCCTTTTGGCCATCTCTTCTGCCAGAAGAGTTTCTGAATTATCTGCTCTTTCTTGTGAGTCTCCTTTTCTGATTTTTCATCAGGATAAGGCGGTGTTGCGAACTTCTTTTGAATTTTTACCTAAAGTTGTGAATTCCAACAACATTAGTAGAGAAATTGTGGTTCCTTCATTATGTCCTAATCCTAAGAATTCTAAGGAGAAATCGTTGCATTCTTTGGATGTTGTCAGAGCTTTGAAATATTATGTTGAAGCTACGAAATCTTTTCGTAAGACTTCTAGTCTATTTGTTATCTTTTCCGGTTCTAGAAAAGGCCAGAAAGCTTCTGCCATTTCTTTGGCATCTTGGTTGAAATCTTTAATTCATCTTGCCTATGTTGAGTCGGGTAAAACTCCGCCTCAGAGAATTACAGCTCATTCTACTAGGTCAGTTTCTACTTCCTGGGCGTTTAGGAATGAAGCTTCGGTTGACCAGATCTGCAAAGCAGCAACTTGGTCCTCTTTGCATACTTTTACTAAATTCTACCATTTTGATGTATTTTCTTCTTCTGAAGCAGTTTTTGGTAGAAAAGTACTTCAGGCAGCGGTTTCAGTTTGAATCTTCTGCTTATGTTTTTCGTTAAACTTTATTTTGGGTGTGGATTATTTTCAGCAGGAATTGGCTGTCTTTATTTTATCCCTCCCTCTCTAGTGACTCTTGTGTGGAAAGATCCACATCTTGGGTAGTCATTATCCCATACGTCACTAGCTCATGGACTCTTGCTAATTACATGAAAGAAAACATAATTTATGTAAGAACTTACCTGATAAATTCATTTCTTTCATATTAGCAAGAGTCCATGAGGCCCGCCCTTTTTTTGTGGTGGTTATGATTTTGTATAAAGCACAATTATTCCAATTCCTTATTTTATATGCTTTCGCACTTTTTTATCACCCCACTTCTTGGCTATTCGTTAAACTGAATTGTGGGTGTGGTGAGGGGTGTATTTATAGGCATTTTGAGGTTTGGGAAACTTTGCCCCTCCTGGTAGGAATGTATATCCCATACGTCACTAGCTCATGGACTCTTGCTAATATGAAAGAAATGAATTTATCAGGTAAGTTCTTACATAAATTATGTTTTTTGTAAGTTAGTAAATTGTATTTTATTATTTTAATTTATTTCATTTTATTGTAATGTTAGGTTTTAGTGTAAGGCAGGTTAGGTTTTATTTCACAGGTAAGTTTGTATTTATTTTAACTAGTAACTAATAACTATTTACTAACTAGTCTACCTAGTTAAAATAAATACAAACTTACCTATGAAATAAAAACAAAACCTAAGATAGCTACAATATAACTATTAGTTATTTTGTAGCTAGCTTAGTTTTTTTTTTACAGGTAAGTATGTATTTAGTTTTAAATAGGAATTATTTAGTTAATAATTGTAAGGTTTATTTAGATTTATTTTAATTATATTTAAGTTAGGGGGTGTTAGGCTTAGGGTTAGACTTAGGCTTAGGGTTACGTTAGGGTTAGGTTTAGGGGTTAATAACTTTAGTATAGTGGCGGCGACATTGGGGGAGGCAGATTAGGGGTTAATAACTGTAATTTAAGTGGCGGCGATGTTAGGGGCAGCAGATTTGGGGTTAATAACTGTAATGTAAGTGGCGCGATGTTAGGGGCAGCAGATTTGGGGTTAATAACTGTAATGTAAGTGGCGGCGATGTTAGGGGCAGCAGATTAGGGGTTAATAACATTATGTAAGTGGCTGCGATGTCAGGGGCAGCAGATTAGGGGTTAATAACATTATGTAGGTGGCGGCGATGTTAGGGGCAGAAGATTAGGGGTGTTTAGACATGGGGGTTATGTTAGGGTGTTAGGTTTAAACGTAACTTTTTCTTTCCCCATAGACATCAATGGGGCTGCGTTACGGAGCTTTTGTTTCCGCAATCGCAGGTGTTAGGCTTTTTTTTCAGCTCTCCCCATTGATGGGGAAATCGTGCACGAGCATGTTAAAGCAGCGCTTGATTTCGGTGGGGTATGGAGCTCAACGCCACCATATCGCCCGCACATACCTGCTTTTTTAAAACCTGTAATAGCTGCGCTATAGGGAGGTGAAATAACGCCGAAAATGTTGAGGTCGTTAATTTCCCTATAGCGCTCAAAACTCGTAATCTGGCTGAATAATAATAATTAATATTCAAATCTACTGCACTGAGTGGTCCTTTAACTACTTACTCAGTTGTTTGCCGTTTTTAACACAGTCTTTGTATGTTTACCTACATTTAACATATTTTCTTTACTAAAGGAGCAATGCTTCATATCCCTTTAAGCATAAGAGGGATTTGAAGTATGCAGCAAGAGAATTTATATACATAAATGTGGTATTGTTATCTATCTATCTAGCTATATTATAGGCTTTATTCCATTTCCAATAACTATTTTTAGATAAATCAAGTAAACAAAAGAGTCAAAATCCTCATCTCAGGAACTGACCATTTAACCATTTTGTTAGCAGAGAATAGGTGAGTGTACCAGAGTGCTTTGAATACTCTTTTCAAATGCACACTCACAGCTAGCAGATTTTGCTGTATGTTCTGTTAGTCTCAGCTAATTTCCCATAGCCTGGAAAGTTCTGTTTTGTTTGGGATTTTGCTGCAATCATTTCTCTTTGGGGCCAGATGATTCCCTGGGTTTGTAACCTTTTTTTAGTGACAGTGGCTCTTTCTCCATTTGCTGTGAGGACAAATCAGTTGGGGCTTAGCCTGTAGCAAGATTCCAGAGAGGAGCTCTATTGGACTAAGCAGGTAAACCAAATCTTGTACATATCATGATCTCTTTTGGAGTGTTCGTGCAGTGTTCTCAGCCAGAGAGTGGGCAAGGGGTACTCAGTAGCTTGTCCTTTCATTATTGTTTACCCTGATGCAGCTAAAGTAAACATTCAATGTATCATAGAAATCAGTATTCCTTAGTTGTTCATTTTGTGTCAGATATAGGGCCACAGATAAATATCACAGACAAAATATGCCATGGTGGTATGTACCAAGTAAAGTGTCCTACACCCATGTATGCCACAGTGAGATGAACCTGATAAACTGAGGATGAAGTTATATGTGGAAATATTGTAACATGAATATTACTTCCCTACAAGCAGAGACCCAGAAAAGGAAGGTTTGAAACAAAGAAGCCAATTGGGGGATTTAAGTTACCCTTATTGCTGCAGCAAAGTTTTGGGGGACCGTCTCCTTCTTGTATTCAAATTGATGTGTATATATTTATATATATATATACAGTGTGTGTGTATATATATATATATACAGTGTGTGTGTGTATATATATATATATATATATATATATATATATATATATATATATATATATATATATATATATATATATATATATAGCAATGCTGTAAATTTGTATTGAGAATCCAGATTTACTCTAGTGTGGATTTCTTTGCTGTGAAAGCAACCTCCTATACCTCTGTAAGATTAAAGGGATATTCCAGTCAAAATTTAAATGCACATAGATTAATTATATCTTTGAAAAGAAACATATTTGCAATATCCATGTTTTGGCTTCTAGTAAAAGTTATCACTGCTTAGTGTAAGCATTTTTCTCTGCACGTGCACATGAAGCATAGCTAGATATTCTCAGTGCACCAGCATTTTAAACACTGGAGCTACTCAGAGCACCAGTGGGGCTTGTATCATGTCAGCAATTAACAAATTAAGTCATTACCAGATGGTACAAGCACCTAAGGCTATATGATCATGTGCTGGTGCACGGTGCATACTTAAATACGCTTTTTGAAATAGCTATAGCTTTTATTAGAAGTATTTTGCTAATCCTCTACATGTACATTACAAAAATGCTTCTATTCAAAACTTAAATGCATCCATTTGGATTCCAATTTTGGCTGGAATTTCCTTATAAATTGATTTTTTCTGTCGTAAAAGGTACTTGAAACCCACATTTTTTCTTTCATGATTCCGATAGAGCATTCGATTTTTAAATAACTTTCCAATTTACTTCGATTATCTAATTTGCTTCATTCTATTGGTATTCTTTGTTGAAACTTGCTACAACGAGGTTGAGAAACATTGCTCAAAAACTTACTAGTGTCATATGACTTGCCCGGTGATGTCACAATAATTTAGGGCTGAAGGTGATGAATGTAAAAAACAAAATGTAAAAATGTTTCTAAAAGTAACATAATTTGCTAAATATTTAACATTTACTCTGTTTAGTCTATGTTTTGTTTGTTTATTTACCTAATTTCATTTGAGTTTAAAAACTAAAGAAAAAGATGTTAAGGATCAATATTGGAGGGGAAATGCTACAAATAAACTGTATGTATTAGCATTTCAGATACTCTTTCTTCAATAAACAGATTTGCAGCTGTGTCAGCAATTGGGACTTTCACTAAATGCAGCTGCAATGAATGGAGATTATAAGTAACTTGCTCAATTGTAGAAAAGTGTTCAATAATATTGTTAGTTTAATTAATTAATTAATTAATTAATTAATTAATTAATTAATAGGTGGCTTCTACTTACCAAGTAAACTTATTTTTAATTCTGGTGTTTCCCAGTTTACCTAGATATGAAGAGTTGTATTTCAGAGTGACAATGTCGTCTTAATTTTCTTTCTACTAACGGAAGTCTCATAATATGTAACTGCAGTGAGCTAGTCCCTGGCTGTTTAGAGAATTCTGTAGTAAGTTGGTGTTTGGTGAAAATAGTATTATTACTATTACTTACAATTGAAATATAGTTTATTATGCTAAACTTTTATTAATTAAATCAGATTAATTTTATAAATAAATGTATCTGATCTGTTTCAGAAGCACAGGCAACAGATGTGATATCATCTCCAGAAACAAATGGAGTAATTCAAGGTATGCCTATATGATAAAAAGAAAATAAATGAATAAAAAAATGAAAACTAACATTTTTATGTTGACACTAAAATGTGTGAATGATATTATCAAGGGGAGGTAATATTTTGTCAGGATAACACTATGGGGCCTATTAATTAAAGGTCTTGCAGACCTGATCCGAAAATGCGGATCAGGTCCGCAAGACCTCGCTGAATGCGGAGAGCAATACGCTCTCCGCATTTAACACTGCACCAGCAGCTTACAAGAGCTGCTGCTGCAACACCGCCCCCTGCTGACTCACGGGGCCGCCAGCAGGGAGGTGTCAATCAACCCGATCGTACTCGATCGGGTTGATTTCCGGCGATTCCTGTCCGCCTCATCAGAGCAGGCGGACAGGGTTATGGAGCAGCGGTCTTTAGATGCTGCCTCATAACTGGTGTTTCTAGCGAGCCTGCAGGCTCGCCAGAAACACGGGGCATCAACTCTATTCGTAGCTTGATAGATAGGCCCCATAGATTCAGCCACACTCAAGGAACAAACCACAGATTTAAACTAGTACATAGAGATACAAAACCCAAGACAAATGTTTGCTTTTCTATACAAACAGATACACCTTAAAGGGACACTGAACCCAATTTTTTTCTTTCTTGATTCAGATAGAGCATGAAATTTTGAGCAACTTTCTAATTTACTTTGCCGGCCCATTTTTGGTGAACAACCTGGGTTGTTCTTGCTGATTGGTGGATAAATTCATCCACCAATAAAAAAGTTCTGTCCAGAGTTCTGTACTAATAAAAAAGCTTAGATGCCTTCTTTTTCAAATAAAGATAGCAAGAGAATGAAGAAAAATTGATAATAGGAGTAAATAAGAAAGTTGCTTAAAATTGCATGCTCTATCTGAATTACAAAAGAAAAATTTTGGGTTCAGTGTCCCTTTAAGTATCGTATATCCAGAGAACAAAAGATGCAGACACATACAGACCCATTTCCCTAATAAAAGGACATTAAACACAGTCTTCTTTTTTCCCCCAGTCTTCATTTATGGACCAAATTCACGGTATAGAAACAAAAACAATCAAGAGGAACATACATTGTCAATAATGAAACAGAACAAAGAAAAAGAAAAGCAGAATATCATATCCCAGAGGTCTACATCAGATTTTTCCATACGTAGGATAAACAATATATATTACTGCAATTAAAAACTTAAAATATCAATTTAATTTGAGGCATTTCAGTGAATAGGGTATTTTATCCCCCCCCAACCCCCCAATAAAAAATAAATAAAATTAAAAAAGGGGAAAATCCACCTCCAAAATTATTTTTAATTTTTTTTTTTATTCTTCTCTCTCCCCCCAAACTTCACCCTCAAGGAAGTGACCTAAAAAAAAAAAAAACAACAACCTTTATTTATCCTTAGTGAACTGGAAACCAGCAAAGCTAAATCAGAGAAGCTTTTAGAAGTTTGAAACAAGACTATAATCTGTTTATGGTTTGAGAGAGAATAAGTTTTAATTATGGGTCACCATTTGTCAGAAAAAAAAAAAAAAATCTTATTCTTTTCTCAGAAACAGAATTAATATTATAGGTCTCAAAAACTATTTGATTTTGAATTTCACAAAGAAAAGCCACAAAACCGGGAGGGGAATGATCCTTCCAATTTTTGAGAATGAGATGACGAACAACAAAAATAATAGTATTGATAGTTCTAAGATTCCTAGGCTGCTCAATATCTCTACTAAGTAGGAAAAAAAGTCCAAAGTCATCTTTATATAATTTATTATACCAATATCTAATTTTCTGCCAGTATTGGAACATTTTAAAACAATACCAGAACAAGTGAACTATATCTGCTTTATTCAAAGAACATCAAGGGCAAACAAAGGATAAATTAGGAAAAAATGTAGTCATCTTAAAAGGAGTTATATAAATATTATTAATCAATTTAACATAGGATTCCCTACAGTTTATAGAGACTTGACACTTATCCAAAGAGAGGAAGATTTGCTTAACCCCTTAATGACCGCAGCACTTTTCCATTTTCTGTCCGTTTGGGACCAAGGCTATTTTTACATTTCTGCAGTGTTTGTGTTTAGCTGTAATTTTCCTCTTACTCATTTACTGTACCCACACATATTATATACCGTTTTTCTCGCCATTAAATGGACTTTCTAAAGATACCATTATTTTCATCATATCTTATAACTTACTATAAAAAAATATAAAATATGAGGAAAAAATTGAAAAAAAACACACTTTTTCTAACTTTGACCCTCAAAATCTCCTACACTTCTACAACCACCAAAAAACTCCCATGCTAAATAGTTTCTAAATTTTGTCCTGAGTTTAGAAATACTCAATATTTACATGTTCTTTGCTTTTTTTGCAAGTTATAGGGCAATAAGTACAAGTAGCACTTTGTAATTTCCAAACAATTTTTTTCAAAATTAGCGATAGTTACATTGGAACACTAATATCTGTCAGGAATCCCTGATTAACCCTTCACATATAGATATTTTTTAAAAGAACACAACCTAAGGTATTAAACATGGGGTATTTTGACTCTTTCCATGCAACTATTTTACCACCAATCTATGCCAAAGTTTGAAAAAAAAAAAAAAAGTAGTGATTTTTTGACAAAATAGCAATTCAAGAATACATTTACTGAGAACGTTAAGGGTTACTGCCAAATAACACCCCAATATGTCTTCAGCAGCATCTCCTGAGTACAGTGATACCACCCATGTATAGGTGTGTTGGGTTCTCTGGGGGCTAAAAGGCCTTATTTTTAGGGGGCGCATTCCAGTTTTTCAACTTGCAATTTTCACATCTGTCATCATGCACCCATGTCCTATTTGGGACATTTCTGAAGCCGGACAATGTAAATTACCCCCATCAAACCATATATTTTTGAAAAGTAGACACCCTAGGGTATTCCAAATGCTGGTATGTTAACACTTTCCATGCACTATTTCAACCACTAGTGTTTGTCAAACCTTTGGGTAGTCATTTTTTTGTGTTATTTTTCACACACATTGTACTTTAGGCATATATTCTCAGTCCCTGTTATGTGTTACTGCCAAAAAACACCTCTATATGTATTTAACAACATCTCCTGAGTACAGTGATACCACCCATGTATAGGTGTGTCGGGTTCTCTTGGGGCTAAAAGGCCTTAATTTTAGGGGGCGCATTCCAGTTTTTCAACTTGGATTTTTCATATCCCATGCACCCATGTCCTATTTGGGACATTTTTGAAGCCGGCCAATGTAAATTACCCCCATAAAACCATATATTTTTGAAAAGTAGACACCCTAGGGTATTTCAAATGCTGGTATTTTAACACTTTCCATGCACTATTTCAACCACTAGTCTTTGTCAAACTATTGGGTAGTTTTGTGTTATTTTTCACACACATTGTACTTTAGGCATATATTCTCAGTCCCTGTTATGTGTTACTGCCAAAAAAAACTCAATATGTATTCAACAACATCTCCTGAGTACAGTGATACCACCCATGTATAGGTGTGTTGGGTTCTCTGGGGGCTAAAAGGCCTTATTTTTAGGGGGCGCATTCCAGTTTTTCAACTTGGAATTTTCACATCGGTCATCATGCACCCATGTCCTATTTGGGACATTTCTGAAGCCGGACAATGTAAATTACCCCATCAAACTATATATTTTTGAAAAGTAGACACCCTAGGGTATTCCAAATGCTGGTATGTTAACACTTTACGTGCACTATTTAAACCACTAGTGATCTCCTGAGTACAGTAATACCACCCATGTATAGGTGTGTTGGGTTCTCTGGGGGCTAAAAGGCCTTATTTTTAGGGGACGCATTCCAGTTTTTCAACTTGGAATTTTCACATCCCATGCACCCATGTCCTATTTAGGACATTTCTGAAGCCGGCCAATGTAATTACCCCCATCAAACCATATATTTTTGAAAAGTAGACACCCTAGGGTATTTCAAATGCTGGTATTTTAACACTTTCCATGCACTAATTCAACCACCAGTCTTTGTCAAACTATTGGGCAGTAATTTTTTGTGTGTTATTTTTCACACACACATTGTACTTTAGACATGAATTCTCAGCTCCTGTTATGTGTTACTGCCAAAGAAGACCCCAATATGTGTTCACCAACATCTCCTGAGTACAGTGATACCACCTATGCATAAGTTTCTTGGCTTGTTCGGGGGGTGTAATGCCAAATGTCCGACATGCGTTTGTGATTTTTTTTTTTACATTTAACATATTTTCTTTGCCTATTGTCTTTTTGGGGGTATTTTAACATATCCCAATTTATTTGTTTCCATGAATGTGCATATTTTTGAAATGTTGACACCCCAAGGTATTGTATATGGTGTGCTTTGATGCATTTGAAGTAACTGTTTTAGCCAAAATAATTGGAGAAAGTGTATGGTGGTAATTTTTCAATTTTCATTTTTACACACACATTGCTTTTTGACTATGATTTAGGAGAGACTGTTGTAAGTTAGTGCAAAAAAATACTTCAGGTTGTTTTCTGCTAGGCACCCTGAGTACACCTATGCTCCCCATGCATAGGTTTGCCAGGATTTTGGGAAGGTTTTGTTACAATTTTATGACTTGTGATTTTAGTTATTAAAAGTGAGAGTATTTCTTCTGATAGGCCTATCTTTAGCTTGGGGCCTATTGTATACCCCAGTTTTATTTATTGCCATGAAAGTATATATTTTTGAAATGTTGACACCCCAAGGTATTGTATATGGTGTGCTTTGATGCCTTTGAAGCAACCGTTTTAGCCAAAAAACATTGGAGAAAGTGTATAGTGGCAATTTTTCAATTTTCATTTTTACACACATTGCTTTTTTACTATGATTTAGGAGAGACTGTTGTAAGTTAGTGCAAAAAAATACTACAGGTTGTTTTCTGCAAGGCACCCTGAGAACACCTATGTCCCCCATGCATAGGTTTGACAGGGGTTTTGTTAAAAAAACAAAAAAACAAACAGCCCCATTTTAGAAAAAAAATATATTAGTGAAATGTAAAAATCTGGCACATTAAAAGTAAAAAAATAACAACAAAAAATTTAACAGTAAACATAACAAAAAAAAAAATAACAGCAAATGTATTTATTTTTTAAAAATTGACCATTGTATGGTACCGCTTGAAGCAGTCCCCAATGCAGAGTGCAGGCTGTCCAGGGCAATCAGGACAGTGATATATGGTGTCCCTTCTCTGCCCCCTTTTGGTACAGACTCTGCATTTTTTTGTGGTTTCTGCTTTGCGGCAGTAGGGGGGATTTTAAAAATAAAATGAGTAGCCCCAACTCTGCTCTCTCCCATCACCGCCCGGGGAGCAGGTGCATCATGGTACAAAATCCCAGTAATAATCTGGAGCTGAAACTGTAAAAAAGTTTTTTTAACTCTGGGGTTTGCTTTTTTGAACAACAAAAAAGCGTTGTGGGTTGCAATCTGCATTAGGTAAATTGCAACCTTTTTGTACCAGGCCCTTGTCTTCCGCATAATTAGGTAGGGCTGCAGCAGCTGATCTGCCAGATCAACCCCACCCATATGCCGGTTATAAGACTTGATGCACACTGGCTTCCTTATGATCTCAGCTCTGCCACGTACAGAGACCGCCACCGTCCTCTCTGTGTGGATGGTGGTAAGAAGGTATATATCCTTCTTGTCTCTGTACTTAAGTGCCAACAGCTCCTCTTGGCGCAGAGCTCAGGTCTCCCCCTTTCGTAGCCGGGTGCGTACAAGTTGTCCTGGGAAACCTGTGCGGTTCTTTTTAATAGTACCGCAAGCTACTGTATCAAAGCAATACAGTAGCTTGAACAAAAGGACATTTGTATAATAATTGTCTAAGTACAAGTGATACCCTTTGTTCATTAGGGGTAATATCAGGTCCCAGACAATCTTGCCAGTGGTTCCCATATGTTCTGGGCAACCTGGAGGGTCAAGGTGGCTATCCTTTCCCTCATACACCCGAAAGGCCTGAGTATCCCCAGTCTCGCTCTCACAGAGCTTATACACCTTTACTCCATATCTGTAGCGCTTGGAAGGAATATACTGCTTGAATCCCAGCCTTCCCTTATACTTCATCAGGGATTCATCAACGCATATATTCCTTCCAGGTGTATAAGCCTCTGCAAACCTGGCAGAAAAGTGGGTAATCAGGGGGCGGATTTTATACAGCCTGTCAAATTGGGGATGCTCCCTAGGGGGGCACAGGCTGTTGTCGCTGAAGTGCATGAAATGAAGAATCATTTCATACCTCTGTCTCGACATACTCTGGGAGAAAATGGGGGTAGAGCAGATGGGGCTACTGCTCCAGTAGGAGCGAATGGAGGGTTTCTTTATGATGCCCATCAGCATAGTCAATGCCCAGAATTTTTTAAATTCTGGCACATTGATGGGGGCCCATTGCTGCTTTGCCAAATATGTTTCAGGCTTTGCAGCACGGTACTGATGGGCATATAAATTAGTTTGGGCGACAATGTTCCCCAATACATCATCGCCCAGAAACACCTCCAGAAACTGTTGGGGGCTAAAACCTGCTACATCTATATTTATGCCAGCATTTGCTGTGAAGGGTGGGATATCTGGCCTCTAGAGATGAGGTGTTACCCACTCTTCAGCGGCAATGGCAACAACACGCCTCCGGCAGGGGGGCTAGCAGCCACAGATACATCACTATCAGTTGAGACTGCATCTAATGATGTATCTGAGCATATGGCAGGGTCAAAATTGGAGTCTGAGTCAGACATAGAGGCATCTGACTCTGACGCAAGGATGGCATATGCCTCCTCAGCACTATATGTTTTCTGTGACATTATTGTATCTGTCACAGAAAAACTAAATTAATTAATTAACTAAATGGCCTTTGGGTTTTTTAAAAAAAAGTACAGCTATGCTAATGCCAGTGATTTATGGCGATCACTGGCAAGCTAGGGGTTAAATAGTCTTTAAATTAAATTAAATTAGCTAAATGGCTCGGAAAGGAGCCTTTGGGTTTTTAAAAAAATACAACAACAAAAATTAACCCCTAAAAAAATGCACAGACAGCAAAAAAGTACAGCTATGCTAATGCCAGTGATTTATAGCGATCACTGACAAGCTAGGGGTTAAATACTCTGGAAATTAAATTAAATTAGCTAAATGGCTCTGAAAAGAGCCTTTGTTTTTTTTTTAAAAAAAAATACAACAAAAATTAACCCCTAAAAAAATGCACAGACAGCAAATAAATGTTATTATTATTTTTTTTTTTGTGGGAAGGCTCAGATTGGGTGACCCTAGCTTGCCCCTATGATGAGGCAGGCTAGGGACACCCCCAGAGGCCTCATGATGCACTGGGCATCGCTATTTTCGAAGCCTCGTGGGGGGGGGGCTATATAGTGGCTTGTTATTTATTTATTACAGGGTTTTTTTTATGTTTTTTTTTATATATATAACATAATTTATGCTTACCTGATAAATTCCTTTCTCCTGTAGTGTAGTCAGTCCACGGGTCATCCATTACTTATGGGATATTAACTCCTCCCTAACAGGAAGTGCAAGAGGATCACCCAAGCAGAGCTGCTATATAGCTCCTCCCCTCTACGTCACACCCAGTCATTCGACCGAAAACCAAACGAGAAAGGAGAAACTATAGGGTGCAGTGGTGACTGGAATATAATTTAAAATTTAGACCTGCCATAAAAAACAGGGCGGGCCGTGGACTGACTACACTACAGGAGAAAGGAATTTATCAGGTAAGCATAAATTATGTTTTCTCCTGTTAAGTGTAGTCAGTCCACGGGTCATCCATTACTTATGGGATACCAATACCAAAGCTAAAGTACACGGATGACGGGAGGGACAGGCAGGATCTTTATACAGAAGGAACCACTGCCTGAAGAACCTTTCTCCCAAAAACAGCCTCAGAAGAAGCAAAAGTGTCAAATTTGTAAAATTTGGAAAAAGTATGAAGAGAAGACCAAGTTGCAGCCTTGCAAATCTGTTCAACAGAGGCCTCATTCTTAAAGGCCCACGTGGAAGCCACAGCTCTCGTAGAATGAGCTGTAATTCTTTCAGGAGGCTGCTGTCCAGCAGTCTCATAGGCTAAACGTATTATGCTACGAAGCCAAAAAGAGAGAGAGGTAGCAGATGCTTTTTGACCTCTCCTCTGTCCAGAATAAACGACAAACAGGGAAGAAGTTTGGCGAAAATCTTTAGTTGCCTGTAAATAAAATTTCAGGGCACGGACTACGTCTAGATTGTGCAGAAGTCGTTCCTTCTTTGAAGAAGGGTTAGGGCACAATGAAGGAACAACAATCTCTTGATTGATATTCTTGTTAGTGACTACCTTAGGTAAGAACCCAGGTTTAGTACGCAGAACTACCTTGTCTGAATGAAAAATCAGATAAGGAGAATCATAATGTAAGGCCGATAACTCAGAGACTCTACGAGCCGAGGAAATAGCCATTAAAAACAGAACTTTCCAAGATAACAGCTTGATATCAATGGAATGAAGGGGTTCAAACGGAACACCCTGTAAAACGTTAAGAACTAAGTTTAAGCTCCACGGTGGAGCAACAGTCTTAAACACAGGTTTAATCCTGGCCAAAGCCTGACAAAAAGCCTGAACGTCTGGAACTTCTGACAGACGTTTGTGTAAAAGGATGGACAGAGCTGAGATCTGTCCCTTTAAAGAACTTGCAGATAAACCCTTTTCTAAACCTTCTTGTAGAAAAGACAATATCCTAGGAATCCTAACCTTACTCCATGAGTAACTCTTGGATTCGCACCAGTGTAAATATTTACGCCATATTTTATGGTAAATTTTCCTGGTAACAGGTTTCCTAGCCTGTATTAAGGTATCAATTACTGACTCCGAAAATCCACGCTTTGATAAAATCAAGCGTTCAATCTCCATGCAGTCAGCTTCAGAGAAATTAGATTTTGATGTTTGAAAGGACCCTGAATTAGAAGGTCCTGTCTCAGAGGCAGCGACCAAGGTGGACAGGATGACATGTCCACTAGATCTGCATACCAGGTCCTGCATGGCCACGCAGGCGCTATTAGAATCACCGATGCTTTCTCCTGTTTGATCCTGGCAATCAATCGAGGAAGCATCGGGAAGGGTGGAAACACATAAGCCATCTTGAAGGTCCAAGGTGCTGTCAGAGCATCTATCAGGACTGCTCCCGGGTCCCTGGATCTGGACCCGTAACAATGAAGCTTGGCGTTCTGGCGAGACGCCATGAGATCCATATCTGGTTTGCCCCAACGTCAAAGTATTTGTGCAAGACCTCCGGATGAAGTTCCCACTCCCCCGGATGAAAAGTCTGGCGACTTAGGAAATCCGCCTCCCAGTTCTCCACGCCTGGGATGTGGATCGCTGACAGGTGGCAAGAGTGAGACTCTGCCCAGCGAATTATCTTTGAAACTTCCATCATCGCTATGGAACTCCTTGTCCCTCCCTGATGGTTGATGTAAGCCACAGTCGTGATGTTGTCCGACTGAAACCTGATGAACCTCAGAGTTGCTAACTGAGGCCAAGCCAGAAGGGCATTGAGAACTGCTCTCAATTCCAGAATGTTTATTGGAAGAAGACTCTCCTCCTGAGTCCATGATCCCTGAGCCTTCAGGGAATTCCAGACAGCGCCCCAACCTAGTAGGCTGGCGTCTGTTGTTACAATTGTCCAGTCTGGCCTGCTGAAGGGCATCCCTCTGGACAGATGTGGCCGAGAAAGCCACCATAGAAGAGAATCTCTGGTCTCTTGATCCAGATTCAGCATAGGGGACAAATCTGAGTAATCCCCATTCCACTGACTTAGCATGCACAATTGCAGCGGTCTGAGATGTAGGCGTGCAAAAGGTACTATGTCCATTGCCGCTACCATTAAGCCGATTACCTCCATGCATTGAGCCACTGACGGGTGTGGAATGGAATGAAGGATCCGGCAAGCATTTAGAAGTTTTGTTAACCTGTCCTCTGTCAGGTAAATCTTCATTTCTACAGAATCTATGAGAGTCCCTAAGAAGGGAACTCTTGTGAGTGGCAATAGAGAACTCTTTTCTTCGTTCACTTTCCACCCATGTGACCTTAGAAATGCCAGTACTAACTCTGTATGAGACTTGGCAGTTTGGAAACTTGACGCTTGTATCAGAATGTCGTCTAGGTACGGAGCTACCGATATTCCTCGCGGTCTTAGTACCGCCAGAAGAGAACCCAGAACCTTTGTAAAGATTCTTGGAGCCGTAGCTAACCCGAAGGGAAGAGCTACAAACTGGTAATGCCTGTCTAGGAAGGCAAACCTTAGATACCGGTAATGATCCTTGTGAATCGGTATGTAAAGGTAGGCATCCTTTAAGTCCACTGTGGTCATGTAATGAGCCCTTTGGATCATGGGTAAGATTGTCCGAATAGTTTCCATTTTGAACGATGGAACTCTTAGGAATTTGTTTAGGATCTTTAAATCCAATATTGGTCTGAAGGTTCCTTCTTTCTTGGGAACCACAAACAGATTTGAGTAAAACCCTTGTCCGTGTTCCGACCGCGGAACCGGATGGATCACTCCCATCAGTAAAAGATCTTGTACACAGCGTAGAAACGCCTCTTTCTTTATCTGGCTTGTTGACAACCTTGAAAGATGAAATCTCCCTTGTGGAGGAGAAGCTTTGAAGTCCAGAAGATATCCCTGAGATATGATCTCCAACGCCCAGGGATCCTGGACATCTCTTGCCCAAGCCTGGGCGAAGAGAGAAAGTCTGCCCCCCACTAGATCCGTTTCCGGATCGGGGGCCCTCACTTCATGCTGTCTTAGGGGCAGCAGCAGGTTTTCTGGCCTGCTTGCCCTTGTTCCAGGTCTGGTTAGGTTTCCAGCCTTGTCTGTAGCAAGCAACAGTTCCTTCTTGTTTTGGAGCCGAGGAAGTTGATGCTGCTCCTGCCTTGAAGTTACGAAAGGCACGAAAATTAGACTGTCTAGCCCTTGGTTTGGCTCTGTCTTGAGGCAGAGCATGGCCCTTACCTCCCGTAATGTCAGCGATAATTTCTTTCAAACCGGGCCCGAATAATGACTGCCCCTTGAAAGGTATGTTAAGCAATTTAGATTTAGAAGTCACATCAGCTGACCAGGATTTTAGCCACATCGCTCTGCGCGCCTGAATGGCAAATCCGGAATTCTTAGCCGTAAGTTTAGTTAAGTGTACTACGGCATCAGAAATAAATGAATTAGCTAGCTTAAACGACCTGGATCATGCAGGGAGAATAAGGAAGACTGTGACTGAATTTTTAATGCGTAGTAAAAGCGCCAAAATAGGCCCCTCCCACTCATAATACAGCAGTGGGGAAGCTCAGTAAACTGATTTTATTCAAAATAAACGACAGCCAAGTGGAAAATAATGCCCATAAATTTTCACCAAGTACCTCAGAGAGAAAAACGATTAACCTGCCAGTAAACGTTTTCAAAATATGAAATAATAATAAAAGCCTGTTGCTAGTCGCTATCACTGCAGAAAGGCTATAAGTTATATGTATATCGTATTTTCTTAGTGAAGTGCCATTCCCCAGAAATACCTTAGTGCCAACATACATACATAACAGCCTGATACCAGTTGCTACTACTGCATTTAAGGCTGTACTTACATTATATTGGTATTAGCAGTATTTTCTCAGTCAATTCCATTCCTTAGAAAATAATATACTGCAACATACCTCTTTGCAGGTGAACCCTGCCCGCTGTCCCCTGTTCTGAAGTTACCTCGCTCCTCAGAATGGCCGAGAACAGCAAATGGATCTTAGTTACGTCCGCTAAGATCATACACAAACTCAGGTAGATTCTTCTTCTAATACTGCCTGAGAAGAAACAACACACTCCGGTGCTGTTTAAAACAACAAACTTTTGATTTAAGTAATAAAAAACTAAATTTAATAACCACACTCCTCTCACACATCCTATCTATTAGTTAGGTGCAAGAGAATGACTGGGTGTGACGTAGAGGGGAGGAGCTATATAGCAGCTCTGCTTGGGTGATCCTCTTGCACTTCCTGTTAGGGAGGAGTTAATATCCCATAAGTAATGGATGACCCGTGGACTGACTACACTTAACAGGAGAAATATATATATATATATATATATAGCCTAACTAAGTGCCTTGACCCACCGAGGCACTTAGCACACTAGCAGAGCATCGAAAGCGTGTCCGATCGCTTCCAATGCTCTGCTACACTGCCGGGCTCCACGTGGAGCAAAACCGGAAGTGATCACTCAAGGGGGAGTGATCAATCCGGTCCAGGCACTCCGGAACAGTACTGCAGGGATGCCTGGACATCGAGGCATACCTGCAGTACTGTAATAGTGTCTTGTTGTTTTTTTTTAACTTCATAGAACACTCTTGCTTTTACATTACAATGTAGTTTTTATATAATAGACAATTAAATAAGGAATGTGGACCTGAGCGTGATTATTATTATTTTTTTTAATCGGCTATACTAGCCTAGATAGTACTGAAATTAAACCAAAATTTAAAGGGACATAAACCGAAATTTTTTCTTTCATGCTTAAGATAGAACATATAATTTTAAACAACTTTCTAATGTACTTCAATATTATCATTTTTTTTTTTAATAACAATGTTTTTCATTAGCAAGGGCACTAGATGGTAGCACTATTTCCTGTCATGTATTGCTCCAGACATGTGCCCGCTACCTATCTAGATATCTTCAACAATGAATAACAAAGAAAATTTGATAATAGAAGTAAAATGGAAACTTTTTGTAATATTGTATTCTCTATCTGGATCAGGCAATAACATTTTTGGGTTCCATGTCCCTTTAATAGGCACATATATAGCACTAGTCAAAACCAAATGTAGTAGCAAATTTTCGAGAAATGCTGGTACTAAGAGTCACTATAAAATCTGCACTACCTAAATCTCAGCCTTTTGTTTTCCTATGGTTAAGAGAAGAGGACAGAACTGTATATTAAAGGGACAGTTTACTCAAAAATGTTCTACCCTTTAATTTGTTCCCAATGATCCACTTTACCTGCTGGAGTGTATTAAATTGTTTACAAGTATTTCCATTACCCTTATATTGGCATTTGAAATAGTTGATTTAGCCTGTGGTATCTCCACCCATCATGGAAGTTTTTGGCCTCAAGGCCAAGTTGTGTTAACACAGACAGTAGAAGAAATTACACTCCCAGTGGGTTATAGAAGAGATAAGGTAATAAAGTGTTCATTTTCCATTGTTCTCTCCAAGTACTGGTGATTAGTTTAGGGACAGATATAAGATAAAGAAGCAGGTATATTTACACAATGTGATAAAGTAATGAGATCTGATTACACCTACAAGCTCAACCCATTTATTAGATTGTGGCTTCAAAACCTAAAATCAGCTAAATCATATACACAAATAAACCTTAAAAAAGCAAATCTCATACATTTTATGCTCTGCAGCTGGTAAAAAAAGTAATTGGAAACACATTAAGGGAAAAACATTTTTTCAGTATACAGTCCCTTTAACTGGTGTACCTGAGATAGGGAGTGTGTACTTTCAAGGATTAATGTAATTACTCGCTCTACTGTGCCAGCAGTGTTTAGTGTGACGGTTCATCATTCCTAAATTGCAGTGCAGCAGGAGTGTACTATTTTATTGTGAGAATTGACACTAATATAATGTTTGTGAATCAGTGAAATTTTAAGGGCGCGTTAAATAATGAGCTTAGTTGTGAGGCTTAATCTATTCTAAATATATGTAATTTTCGTTTTTGTTTGAGATTTAGTTTATTTATAGACTAAATACAATTGCATGATTATAGGATGCTGAATTTACTTTCAAAAGTTAATGTTGTTTGTTGGATGAGATGGAATTTGATGACTGGATAACATTTTTCCTAGTTGGAAAAAATAGAGAGGTCAGAATAGAAAGTCTTTGTTCCCTCAGAGAAAAATGGAAAAATTAAGGTACAGAATGTCTTTATCAATCTGCTAGAAGACTTACCTTTTTGTTATTTTCACAGGAACCTGAGAAAGGAAAAAAAGGAAATTTATGCTTACCTGATAAATTAATTTCTTTTACGATATGACGAGTTCACGGATTTCATCCTTACTTGTGGGATTTATCCTCCTGCTAACAGAAAGTGGCAAAGAGCACCACAGCAGAGATGTATATATAGCTCCTCCCTCCTCTCCACCCCCAGTCATTCGACCGAAGTTAGGAAGAGAAAGGAAAGCAGAGGTGCAGAGGTGACTGAAGTTTACAAAAAATAAATATAACCTAAATCTGTCTTAAAATAAAAGGGTGGGCCGTGGACTTGTCATATTGTAAAAGAAATTAATTTATCAGGTAAGCATAAATTTACTTTTCTTTTACAAAGATATGACGAGTCCACGGATTTCATCCTTACTTGTGGGATACCAATACCAAAACTATAGGACACAGATGAAAGGGAGGGACACGACAGGAACCTAAATGGAAGGCACCACTGCTTGAAGAACCTTTCTCCCAAAAACAGCCTCAGACGAAGCAAAAGTATCAAATTTGGAAAATTTGGAAAAAAGTATGAGGAGACGACCAAGTCGCAGCCTTGCAAATCTGTTCTACAGAAGCATCGTTTTTAAAAGCCCATGAGGAAGCCACAGCCCTAGTAGAATGAGCCGTAATTCTTTCAAGAGGCTGCTGTCCAGCAGTCTCATATGCCAGACGGATGATACTCTTCAGCCAAAAAGAAAGAGAGGTATCCGTAGCTTTCTGACCCCTATACTTTCCAGAATAAACAATGAATAATGAAGATGATTGACGGAAATCCTTAGTCGCCTGCAAGTAAAACTTCAAGGCACGGACCACGTCCAGGTTATGCAACTTACGCTCCTTCTTAGAAGAAGGATTAGGACATAAAGAAGGAATACCAATTTCCTGATTAATATTCTTATTTTAAACAACCTTAGGAAAGAACCCAGGTTTGGTACGTAAAACCACCTTATCAGAATGAAATATAAGATAAGGCGAGTCACATTGTAGTGCTGAAAGCTCAGAAACTCTACAAGCAGAAGAAATAGCAACCAAAAATAAAACTTTCCAAGATAACAACTTAATATCTATGGAATGCATGGGTTCAAATGGAACCCTTTGAAGAACATTAAGAACTAAATTCAAACTCCAAGGTGGAGCAATTGGTCTAAATACAGGCTTAATTCTGGTTAGAGCCTGACAAAAAGACTGAACGTCTGGAACATCAGCCAAACGCTTGTGAAGCAAAATTGACAAGGCAGAAATCTGTCCCTTTAAGGAACTTGCTGATAACCCTTTCTCCAATCCTTCTTGGAGAAAAGACAGAATCCTAGGAATCCTAACCTTACTCCATGAGTAACCTTTGGATTCACACCAAAAAAAGGAAATTCATGCTTACCTGATAAATTTATTTCTTTTACGATATGACGAGTCCACGGATTTCATCCTTACTTGTGGGATTTATCCACCTGCTAACAGGAAGTGGCAAAGAGCACCACAGCAGAGCTGTATATATAGCTCCTCCCTTCCCTCCCAACCCAGTCATTCAACCGAAGTTAGGAAGAGAAAGGAAAAGCCAAAGGTGCAAAGGTGACTAAAAAATATACCTGTACTAAAAATGACAGGGTGGGCCGTGGACTCGTCATATCGTAAAAGAAATAAATTTATCAGGTAAGCATAAATTTCCTTTTCTTTTACAAATATATGACAAGTCCACGGATTTCATCCTTACTTGTGGGATACCAATACCAAAGCTATAGGACACGGATGAAAGGGAGGGACAAGACAGGAACCTAAATGGAAGGCACCACTGCTTGAAGAACCTTTCTCCCAAAAACAGCCTCAGACGAAGCAAAAGTATAAAATTTGGAAAATTTGGAAAAAGTATGAAGAGACGACCAAGTCGCTGCCTTGCAAATCTGTTCTACAGAAGCATTGTTTTTAAATGCCCATGAGGAAGCCACAGCCCTAGTAGAATGAGCCATAATTCTTTCAGGAGGCTGCTGTCCAGCAGTCTCATATGCCAGGCGGATGATACTCTTCAGCCAAAAAGAAAGAGAGTTAGCCGTAGCTTTCTGACTAGAAAAGGAGATAAAAGAAGGCGCCAACATAGTGCGATTACCAATGAGATGGAACACGCAGTGCAAGTAAAATCATATACTCACAGGATAAAAGACACTTGAAAAGTGTCACAAGTGCATCCTGGACCCTCAGAGTCGTCCAGCTAACTCCCACTCCACTGTGGTAGTAAGAAACCGCTCTTCACTGCCAATCGAGGTAGCTACGCTGGTGGTCTCAGCTACGCTGGTGGTCTCGGCTGCAGTCAGTATTCCAAGGGGACTGACTGAAGATCCACTCGATTCCGAATGTAACAATTCTGATCCGTAATCAGTACTGTTCAGCCCTGCACTTGGCATATGCTCAACGTCCCACAAACTACTACAGAAGAAAACTCTAGTAGTTTGTGGGACGTTGAGCATATGCCAAGTGCAGGGCTGAACAGTACTGATTACGGATCAGAATTGTTACATTCGGAATCGAGTGGATCTTCAGTCAGTCCCCTTGGAATACTGACTGCAGCCAAGACCACCAGCGTAGCTGAGACCACCAGCGTAGCTACCTCGATTGGCAGTGAAGAGCGGTTTCTTACTACCACAGTGGAGTGGGAGTTAGCTGGACGACTCTGAGGGTCCAGGATGCACTTGTGACACTTTTCAAGTGTCTTTTATCCTGTGAGTATATGATTTTACTTGCACTGCGTGTTCCATCTCATTGGTAATCGCACTATGTTGGCGCCTTCTTTTATCTCCTTTTCTATTTAGTATCCACCTCTGGGTCACCAACAGGGATCGTTTGAAGAAGTGCTTGCCTTCTGTGATTTGGACATTACACCCACCACATTTATAATCACAAGAACTTTGTTTTTGGGACGATAATACTGTATCATTGTGTCTACTAACGACCATTGCTTTGCATTTTAATGTTAGTACCCCTTTTATGATAAGGAGTATATTGTCAAGATCACATTAATTCACTAGCATTCACTGTTATTTGAGTTTTGACCTAGGAATCATTTTATTTGGTTTCATTTTCTTAACCATCACTATTTTGATTGTCTTTTCTATATACACTATATAATCACATTTATAGTGTTAGCAACATCTAGACCATTGGCGCACTAATTATATATTTTTATATTTTTTGGTAGCTTTCTGACCCCTACGCTTTCCAGAAAAAACAATGACTAATGAAGATGATTGACGGAAATCCTTAGTCGCCTGCAAGTAAAACTTCAAGGCACGGACCACGTCCAAGTTATGCAACAGACGCTCCTTCTTAGAAGAAGGATTAGGACATAAAGAAGGAACAACAATTTCCTGATTAATATTTTTGTGTAGCAAAATTGACAAAGCAGAAATTTGTCCCTTTAAGGAACTCGCTGATAACCCTTTCTCCAATCCTTCTTGGAGAAAAGACAGAATCCTGGGAATCCTAACCTTACTCCATGAGTAGCATTTGGATTCATACCAAAAAAGATATTTACGCCATATCTTATGATAGATCTTTCTAGTGACCGGCTTACGAGCCTGAATCAATGTATCAATGACCTCATCAGAGAATCCCCGCTAAGATAAAATCAAGCGTTCAATCCCCAAGCAGTCAGCTGCAGAGAAATTAGATTTGGATGTTGGAAAGGACCTTGAATGAGAAGGTCCTGTCTCACTGGGAGTTTCCACGGAGGCAGAGAGGACATGTCCACTAGATCTGCATACCAAGTCCTGCGTGGCCACACAGGCGCAATTAGAATTACTGAAGCTCTCTCCTGTTTGATCCGAGCAATCACCCGGGGAAGGAGAGGAAACAATGGAAACACATAAGCCAGGTTGAACGACCAAGGCACTGCCAAGCCATCTACTAGTTTGGCCTGAGGATCCCTCGACCTGGATCCGTATCTTTGGAGCTTGGCATTCTGTTGAGATGCCATCAGATCCAATTCCGGTTTGCCCCATCGGAGAATCAGTGAGGCAAATACCTCCGGATGGAGTTCTGACTCCCCCAGATGAAAAGCCTGACGGCTTAAATAGTCCGCTTCCCAGTTGTCCACTCCTGGGATGTAGATTGCTGACAGATAACAAGAGTGGGTCTCTGCCCATTGAATTATCTTGGATACTTCTGTCATCGCTAAGGAACTGCTCGTTCCTCCCTGATGAATAATGTAAGCCACAGTTGTGATGTTGTCCGACTGGAATCTGATGAATTTGGCCGAAGCCAACTGAGGCCACACCTGAAGCGCATTGGATATTGCTCTCAATTCCAGAATATTGATTGGAAGTAGAGACTCCAACTGAGTCCATACACCCTGAGCCTTCAGGGAATTCAAGACTGCACCCCAGCCCAGTAGACTGGCGTCCGTTGTCACTATCACCCATGAGGGTCTGTGGAAACACGTCCCTTGGGACAGATGATCCAGCGACAACCACCAAAGAAGAGAGTCTCTGGTCTCTTGATCCAGACTTATCGGAGGAGATACATTTGCATAGTCCCCATTCCACTGTCCAAGCATGCACAGTTGCAGTGGTCTGAGATGAAACCGATCAAACAGAATGATGTCCATTGCCGCCACCATCAATCCAATTACCTTCATACACTAAGCCACTGATGGCTGAGGATTGGACTGAAGGGCTCGGTATGTATTTAGAATTTTTGACTTTCTGACCTGAAATATTTTCATGTCTATAGAATCTATCAGAGTTCCCAAAAAGGGAACCCTTGTCCGAGGAATTAGTGAACTCTTTTCTAGGTTCACCTTCCATCCGTGAGTTCTCAGAAAGGACAACACTGTGTCTGTATGAGATTTCGTCAGATGATAAGTTGACGCCTGAATCAAAATATCATCCAGATAAGGTGCCACTGCTATGCCCCATGGCCTGAGAAGGGACCCTAGAACCTTCATGAAGATCCTGGGTGCTGTGGCCAACCCGAAAGGAAGAGCCACGAACTGAAAATGTTTGTCCAGGAAGGCAAACCTTAGGAACTGATGATGATCCTTGTGGATAGGAATATGAAGGTATGCATCCTTCAAGTCCACGGTAGTCATATATTGACCCTCCTGGATCATTGGTAAAATTGTTCGGATAGTTTCCATCTTGAACGATGGAACTCTGAGAAACTTGTTTAGACTCTTGAGATCTAAAATGGGTCTGAAAGTTCCCTCTTTTTTGGGAACCATGAAGAAATTTGAGTAAAACCCCTGCCCCTGTTCCAGTATTGGAATGGGACAAATTACTCCCATAGTAGAGAGGTCTTTTATACAATGCAAGAACGCCTCTCTTTTTATCTGGTCTACAGACAATCTTGAAAGAAGAAATCTCCCCCTTGGGAGAAATCCCTTGAATTCCAGTTGATATCCGTGGGTCACAATTTCCAGTGCCCAGGGGTCCTGAACATCTCTTGCCCAAGCCTGTGCAAAGAGAGACAGTCTGCCCCTACTAGATCCGGTCCCGGATCGGGGGCCACCCCTTCATGCTGTCTTGGTAGCAGCAGCTGGCTTTTTGGGTTGCTTACCCTTATTCCAAGCCTGGTTGGGTCTCCAGACGGACTTGGCCTGAGCAAAATTCCCTTCCTACTTTGTGGAGGAAGAGGAAGAAGAGGGTACTCCTTTAATGTTCCGAAAGGAACGAAAATTATTTTGTTTACCCCTATTCTTAACAGACTTATCCTGAGGTAGAGCGTGACCTTTACCTCCAGTAATGTCAGAAATGATTTCCTTCAGCTCAGGCCTGAAAAGGGTCTTACCCTTAAAAGGAATAGCCAAGAGCTTTGACTTAGATGACACATCAGCAGACCACAATTTTAACCATAACGCTCTTCTCGCTAAAATGGCAAATCCTGCATTTTTAGCCGCCAATTTAGCAATTTGAAAGGCGGCATCTGTGACAAAAGAATTAGCTAGCTTGAGAGCCTTAATTCTATCTAAAATATCCTCTAAAGGGGTCTCAACTTTAAGAGACTCTTCCAAGGCATCAAACCAGAAAGCCGCTGCAGTAGTCACTGGAACAATGCAGGCTGTTGGTTGTAAAAGGAAACCCTGATGAATAAATAACTTCTTTAGAAGACCCTCTAATTTTTTATCCATGGGGTCTTTGAAGGCACAACTGTCCTCAATAGGAATAGTTGTACGTTTAGTAGGGTAGATATAGCTCCCTCCACCTTAGGGACAGTCTGCCAAGAGTCCCAAATGGTGTCTGAAATAGAATACATTTTCTTAAAATTAGGAGGAGGAGAGAACGGTATACCCGGTCTATCCCACTCCTTCTTAACAATCTCCAAAATTCTCTTAGGAACCGGAAAAACATCAGTGTAAGTGGGTACTTCTAGATATTTGTCCATTTTACACAATTTCTCTGGTGGAACCATAATAGGGTCACAGTCATCCAGAGTCGCCAATACCTCCCGAAATAACAGGCTGAGGTGTTCTAGCTTAAATTTAAAGGACATAACGTCCGAATCTGTCTGAGGTAATATACTTCCAGGGTCCGAAAGTTCTCCCTCAGACAAAATTTCCCTGACCCCCAACTCAGATCCCTGTGAGGGCCCATCGGACATAGCCAACAAAGCATCAGAGGACTCGGTATTCACATTAATTCCTGTCCTACTGCGTTTACCCTGTAACACTGGTAACTTAGATAATACCTCTGTAAGGGTAGTTGACATAACTGCAGCCATATCCTGCAGAGTAAAAAAAATAAACGCATTTGAGGAACTCGGCGTGGCTTGCGTGGGCGTTAATGGTTGTGACACTTGGGGAGAATTAAATGGCATATCCTGATTCTCTTCAGACTGAGAATCATCCTTAGGCACACTTTCTTTACATAAAATATGCTTTTTACATTGTAAGGCCCTTTCAGTACAAGAGGTACACAAAGTAAGAGGGGGTTCCACAATGGCTTCTAAACACATAGAACAAGGAGTTTCCTCAAGTTCAGACATGTTAAACAGACTAGCAATAGCCACAATAGTCGTAAATCACCTAATTTGATTCAAAAAAACGTTTTTGCAAAAAAACGTACTGCTCCTTTAAGAATTAAAAAGCGCAACATTTTTTTCAAATTGCACAAGTAGTAAGAAGTGAATACAGCGCCAACAAGAGGCCAAGGGATAAATATACTCACAGAGAGATAAAAGAAGATTATTTAATGAACCATGTTAAAAAGCATCAGTAATAAAAGACTATATATAAAAAATGTAAAAAGCACATATAAATAAAATTACAAATACAGGAATATCTTACAGAAGCGGCTCAAAGGGCCAAAGCTGATAATTACAATAAAAACAGAGGTAATAACAGGTGATCAGTGTGAGTGGTACACCAGAATAAGAGTGTATACTAATAAAACAGAATTAGCCTAAGTACAACTGTAGCAAGTGCATCAAGCAAAAAACTAATAAACAATAATACAAACAATAGTGTTCAAAATTAGTGTTACAAAAATAGTGTTCCAAAAAATAGAAAAATGCACTGCAGTGCAAAAAAAGGGGGGTAGCAAAATAATTGAGTGAGTGCAAATGGATATAAAAATGCTAGCTACTTAATCCAGTGAGGTTAAGATATAATTAAATAAAATACACAATATGCAATAACATAAAAAATAAAATACACAATATGCAATAACATAAAAAATAAAATATAAAATATAATCCAAAAAAGTGTTCAAAAAGTTGATCAACAAATGTTAGTGAAGAACAAAAATAAGTCAATCAAAACAAAAAAAATGGAAAAAATGGGTGATGAAAAGCAAGGTGAAAGGGAGGAAATTGATTCCTTCCAATGTTAGTTACTTTAACAGATCCAAATTCCTGAGTGTGGTTGCTGAAGTAGCTGATTGGATCCTAGCACCTGTCAGCTGCTCCTATGGTATCCTAAAAAGTGTCCCTGTAAAAAAAGAAATTCACAACATAGTGTATCCAATATGAGAATGAAGTAAAGATTAAAGTAATGCTTACCAATATGTCAACGCGTTTCTGCCCTCAAAAAAGGGCCTTTCTCAAGACTCTTGAGAAAGGCCCTTTTTTGAGGGCAGAAACGTGTTGACATATTGGTAAGCATTACTTTAATCTTTACTTCATTCTCATATTGGATACACTATGTTGTGAATTTCTTTTTTTACAGGGACACTTTTTAGGATACCATAGGAGCAGCTGACAGGTGCTAGGATCCAATCAGCTACTTCAGCAACCACACTCAGGAATTTGGATCTGTTAAAGTAACTAACATTGGAAGGAATCAATTTCCTCCCTTTCACCTTGCTTTTCATCACCCATTTTTTCCATTTTTTTTTTTTTTGTTTTGATTGACTTATTTTTGTTCTTCACTAACATTTGTTGATCAACTTTTTGAACACTTTTTTGGATTATATTTTATATTTTATTTTTTATGTTATTGCATATTGTGTATTTTATTTTTTATGTTATTGCATATTGTGTATTTTATTTAATTATATCTTAACCTCACTGGATTAAGTAGCTAGCATTTTTATATCCATTTGCACTCACTCAATTATTTTGCTACCCCCCTTTTTTTGCACTGCAGTGCATTTTTCTATTTTTTGGAACACTATTTTTGTAACACTAATTTTGAACACTATTGTTTGTATTATTGTTTATTAGTTTTTTGCTTGATGCACTTGCTACAGTTGTACTTAGGCTAATTCTGTTTTATTAGTATACACTCTTATTCTGGTGTACCACTCACACTGATCACCTGTTATTACCTCTGTTTTTATTGTAATTATCAGCTTTGGCCCTTTGAGCCGCTTCTGTAAGATATTCCTGTATTTGTAATTTTATTTATATGTGCTTTTTACATTTTTTATATATAGTCTTTTATTACTGATGCTTTTTAACATGGTTCATTAAATAATCTTCTTTTATCTCTCTGTGAGTATATTTATCCCTTGGCCTCTTGTTGGCGCTGTATTCACTTCTTACTACTTGTGCATATTTTTTGGAGGTTGGTTAGGATCTCTGTTTGGATACAGCTTGGGGATTACCTTAGCGCTTGTACACACACCCTTTTTCACTATTTTTTTCAAATTGCCCTAAAAGCGTTCTTATCGTTAAACAATTGTAAATAACAGATTAATTGTTCCAAAACTTATTGCACCCTATGAGCAAAAGGGAAATCACCCTTTAAGGAGACATTTTTATTCAAAAAATATGCTTAAATAATGAAAACAGCCCCTGCACCTCGCCACAGCTCTGCTGTGGTGCCTACCTGCCCTCAGGGTACTAAAATTAGACTCGACAACGATCCGGTGACTGGAAAATAACTTTAGGCCCCACCGGAGCTGATGCCTGCTGCCTTCCTAGTGAGAGGAAACTGAGCGCGCAAAATAGGCCCCGCCCATCATGGACGTTGCATCTACAAACTGACTAACCGCATGGGAAGCGGTTTGAAATAAAGCCATGTGGTCCCCAGTACATATGAACTCAAAACATAAACTGCAGCCCTGAACAATAAAATATTTGTCCATTTTACATACTTAAGTTAAGCTGCCTCTCCCAGTGTCAAGCCCCAATATAAATATTGCCAAAGTAAATAACAATATGTATAGAAACAAATAGGCCTTTCAGTAACACCCTCAGTTTCATATAGGTCTACTGCTTACCCCTTCCCTTGCAGGGAAATAAATGTCAGCCAATTCTGATATAACAAGTCACCTCAGAAATAAAAGACTGAACATACCTCAATGTTGCTTAAAACTTGACACTGTTCTCCACACTGAAGATTTTCTTGCACTACCTTCAGAAACTCTGTGGGAACCAGAATGGATCTTAGTAAAGTCTGCTAAGATAATCAACCTCAGGGCAGGAAATTGTCTTCATTCCTTATCCATTTCTCCCTGCGGAAAATAGTACTCGTCGGTACCATTTTAAAATAAAAAACTTCTTGATTGAAGAATCTAAAACTAACACCTCACTTTACCTCTTCCTATTACTAACACAGGCAAAGAGAATGACTGGGGGTGGAGAGGAGGGATGAGCTATATATACAGCTCTGCTGTGGTGCTCTTTGCCACTTCCTGTTAGCAGGAGGATAAATCCCACAAGTAAGGATGAAATCTGTGGACTCGTCATATCTTTGTAAAAGAAAAATGTTTTAGAAGCCTGTTCGCACGTTAACTTTGCTAGACAGAGGCTTTTTGTGTGAAATAGGCCCCGCCCATCACGGACGTCGCATCTACAAACTGACTAACCGCATGGGAAGCGGTTTGGAATAAAGCCATGTGGTCCCCAGTACATATGAACTCAAAACATAAACTGCAGCCCTGAAAAATAAAATATTTGTCCATTTTACATACTTAAGTTAAGCTGCCTCTCCCAGTGTCAAGCCCCAATATAAATATTGCCAAAGTAAATAACAATATGTATAGAAACAAATAGGCCTTTTAGTAACACCCTCAGTTTCATATAGGTCTACTGCTTACCCCTTCAGTTGCAGGGAAATAAATGTCAGCCAATTCTGATATAACAAGTCTCTTCAGAAATCAAAGACTGAGCATACCTCAATATTGCTTAAAACATGACACCGTTCTCCACACTGAAGATTTTCTTGCACTACCTTCAGAAACTCTGTGGGAACCAGAATGGATCACAGACAAAGAGAATGACTGGGGGTGGAGAGGAGGGAGGAGCTATATATACAGCTCTGCTGTGGTGCTCTTTGCCACTTCCTGTTAGCAGGAGGATAAATCCCACAAGTAAGGATGAAATCCGTGGACTCGTCATATCTTTGTAAAAGAAAAATGTTTTAGAAGCCTGTTCGCGCGTTAACTTTGCTAGACAGAGGCTTTTTGTGTGCGTCAGGTTGTACTTGTATTACAAGTTAAAACTAAAAGGTTTTCATGCAAGCGTAAACCCATACAAATATTGCAAGCGCGTTAACTCTTCTCCCATAGAAGTCAATGAAGCGTAAAAAAAAACAAACTAACACCCATACTCAAGCGCTAACCTGACCACATATATGCAAAAGCGCTAAACCCAACGTGAAATATTAATATTTAACATTCCAATGTTCTTCGCATAGCAGAATGTGTTCTGTTTATTACAATAAAGAGAACATTATCCTGTAAGTGAAGAACATTGAAATGTGAAATATATACAGTACATATACAGTAACACACATAAATACATATGTATATATACACATATTTAGACATATATATGTATGTATCTCTATGTTGAAGCCTTTTGCAGCCATTTTTTTCTCCTAACTCCTGAGAGTTAATATCTTTGAGCCCTTATACGTTTTTAATGCAATATTTTTTTTAAAAAATATTTTTTATCAGACAGTGTTATTATGAGTGTAATTGTACTTTTAAATGTATTCTTGATGTGCAACTTTTTTGTCTCGCGTAACAGTTAACCAGAGCTCTAAAGTCGCACTAAACAATGCATGTTAATTTTGATTGTACTCAAGCAAACGTCTTTACTTCCAACTCGTAATACACATGCTATTTCCAACACACGCAAAGAGCCGCAAAATACCCCTTATTACTCACGCGCTACAGTTAGCACTACACTCGTACTCTAGCCACTGTTGGGGGAAAAATACAACTTTTACATTATATAGAGTTATTTGCAATGCAATAATTCATTGCTAATATATATATAAATATAAATATATATATATATATATATATATATACATATATATATATATACATATATATATATATATATACAGTATATATATATATATATATATATACAGTATCCCACAAAAGTGAGTACACCCCTCACATTTTTGTAAATATTTTATTATATCTTTTCATGTGACAACACTGAAGAAATTACACTTTGCTACAATGTAAAATAGTGAGTGTACAGCCTGTATAACAGTGTAAATTTGCTGTCCCCTCAAAATAACTCAACACACAGCCATTTATGTCTAAACCGTTGGCAACAAAAACAAAATTTATGCTTACCTGATAAATTTATTTCTCTTGTGGTGTATCCAGTCCACAGGTTCATCCATTACTTGTGGGATATTCTCCTTCCCAACAGGAAGTTGCAAGAGGACACCCACAGCAGAGCTGTCTATATAACTGCCACCCCCAGTCATTCGACCGAAGACAAGCAAGAAAAAAGGAGAAACTATAGGGTGCAGTGGTGACTGTAGTTTAAAAATAAAAAACACCTGCCTTAAAATGACAGGGCGGGCCGTGGACTGGATACACCACAAGAGAAATAAATTTATCAGGTAAGCATAAATTTTGTTTTCTCTTGTAAAGGTGTATCCAGTCCACGGGTTCATCCATTACTTATGGGATACCAATACCAAAGCTTTAGGACACGAATGAAGGGAGGGACAAGGCAGGAACTTAAACGGAAGGCACCACTGCCTGTAAGACCTTTCTCCCAAAAATAGCCTCCAAGGAAGCAAAAGTATCGAATTTGTAGAACTTAGAAAAGGTATGAAGCGAAGACCAATTCGCCGCCTTACAAATCTGTTCAACAGAGGCCTCATGTTTAAAAGCCCATGTGGAAGCTACTGCTCTAGTAGAATGAGCTGTAATTCTTTCAGGAGGCTGCTGGCCAGCAGTCTCATAAGCTAAGCGGATTATGCTTCTTAGCCAAAAAGAAAGAGAAGTTGCCGAAGCCTTTTGGCCTCTCCTCTGTCCAGAGTAGACAACAAACAAAGCAGATGATTGACGAAAATCCTTCGTAGCTTGAAAATAAAACTTTAAAGCACGAACCACATCAAGATTGTGTAATAGATGTTCCTTCTTTGAAGAAGGATTAGGACATAGTGAAGGAACAACAATCTCCTGATTGATATTCTTATTAGATACCACCTTAGGAAGAAACCCAGGTTTGGTACGTAAAACTACCTTAGATAAGGGGAATCACACTGTAAAGCAGATAACTCCGAAACTCTTCGAGCTGAGGAGATAGCTACTAAAAACAGAACTTTCCAAGATAAAAGTTTAATATCTATGGAATGCAAAGGTTCAAACGGAACCCCTTGAAGAACTTTAAGAACTAAATTTAAACTCCATGGCGGAGCGACAGGTTTAAACACAGGCTTGATTCTAACTAAAGCCTGACAAAACGCCTGGACGTCTGAAACCTCAGCCAGACGTTTGTGCAAAAGAATAGACAGAGCAGAAATCTGTCCCTTTAAGGAACTAGCCGACAATCCCTTCTCCAATCCTTCTTGGAGAAAGGATAATATCCTAGGAATCCTGACCTTACTCCATGAGTAACCCTTGGATTCACACCAATGAAGATATTTACACCATATCTTATGATAGATTTTCCTGGTGACAGGCTTTCGAGCCTGAATTAAGGTATCAATGACCGACTTGGAAAAACCACGCTTCGATAAAATCAAGCGTTCTCCAAGCAGTCAGACGCAGAGAAATTAGATTTGGATATTTGAAGGGACCTTGAAGTAGAAGGTCCTGCCTCAGCGGCAGGACCATGGTGGAAAGGATGACATGTCCACCAGATCTGCATACCAAATCCTGCGTGGCCACGCAGGAGCTATCAAAATCACAGAAGCTCTCTCCTGCTTGATCTTGGCAATCAGACGAGGGAGCAGAGGAAATGGTGGAAACACATAAGCCAGGCTGAAGGACCAGGGCATTGCTAGAGCATCTATCAGCGCTGCCTGGGGATCCCTTGACCTGGACCCATAACAAGGAAGCTTGGCGTTCTGACGAGACGCCATGAGATCCAGTTCTGGTTTGCCCCATAGTTGAATCAGCTGGGCAAATACCTCCGGATGGAGCTCCCACTCCCCCGGATGAAAAGTCAGCCGACTTAGAAAATCCGCCTCCCAGTTCTCTACTCCAGGGATATGGATAGCTGAGAGATGGCAAGAGTGAACCTCTGCCCATAGAATTATCTTTGAAACCTCCAACATTGCCAGGGGGCTCCTTGTTCCCCCCTGATGGTTGATACAGGCTACAGTCGTGATGTTGTCCGACTGAAATCTGATGAACCTGACCACAGCTAGCTGAGGCCAAGCCAGAAGAGCATTGAATATCGCTCTTTGTTCCAGAATGTTTATCGGAAGGAGGGCTTCCTCCTGAGTCCACGAACCCTGAGCCTTCAGGGAGTTCCAGACTGCGCCCCAGCCCAGAAGGCTGGCATCTGTCGTCACTATAGTCCATTCTGGCCTGCAGAAACTCATTCCCCTGGACAGATGGACCCGAGATAGCCACCAGAGAAGAGAATCCCTGGTCTCTTGATCCAGATTTATCCGAGGAGACAAATCTGTGTAGTCCCCATTCCACTGATTGAGCATGCAAAGTTGTAGTGGTCTGAGATGTAGGCGGGCAAATGGAACTATGTCCATTGCCGCTACCATTAGGCCGATTACTTCCATACACTGAGCCACTGACGACCGAGAAGTGGAATGAAGAGCACGGCAGGAAGTTAGAAGTTTTGACAACCTGACCTCTGTCAGAAAAATTTTCATTTCTACTGAATCTATCAGAGTTCCTAGGAAGGAAACTCTTGTGAGAGGGGAGAGAGAACTCTTTTCTTCGTTCACCTTCCACCCGTGAGACCTCAGGAATACCAGAACAATGTCCGTATGGGACTTGGCGATTTGAAAAGTCGACGCCTGTATCAGAATGTCGTCTAGGTAAGGAGCCATCGCTATGCCTCGTGGCCTTAGAACCGCCAGTAGGGACCCTAGAACCTTCGTAAAGATTCTTGGTGCCGTGGCTAACCCGAAGGGAAGAGCCACAAACTGGTAATGCCTGTCTAGGAAGGCGAACCTGAGGAACTGATGATGATCTCTGTGTATCAGAATGTGGAGATAAGCATCCTTTAAGTCCACGGTAGTCATATATTGACCCTCCTGGATCATAGGTAGGATGGTTCGAATAGTCTCCATCTTGAAGGATGGGACCCTGAGAAATTTGTTTAGGATCTTGAGATCCAAGATTGGTCTGAAAGTTCCCTCTTTTTTTGGAACTATAAACAGATTTGAATAAAAACCCTGACCCTGTTCCTCCCTTGGAACTGGGTGGATCACTCCCATAACCAGTAGGTCTTGAACGCAACGTGAGAATGCCTCTCTCTTTATCTGGTTTGCAGATAATTGTGAGAGATGAAATCTCCCCTTTGGAGATGAAGCTTTGAAGTCCAGAAGATATCCCAGGGAAACAAGCTCCAGAGCCCAGGGATCCTGGACGTCTTTTGCCCAAGCCTGGGCGAAGAGAGAAAGTTTGCCCCCAACTAGATCCGGTCCCGGATCGGGGGCTACTCCTTCATGCTGTCTTAGAGGCAGCAGCAGGTTTTTTGGCCTGCTTCCCCTTGTTCCAAGCCTGGTTAGGTCTCCAGACTGGTTTGGACTGGGCAAAATTTCCCTCTTGTTTTGCATTAGAGGAAGTTGAAGCTGCGCCACTCTTGAAGTTTCGAAAGGAACGAAAATTAGTCTGTTTGGTCCTTAATTTGTTGGACCTATCCTGAGGAAGGGCGTGACCTTTTCCTCCAGTAATATCAGAAATGATCTCCTTCAGTCCAGGCCCGAATAGGGTCTGCCCTTTGAAGGGGATGTTGAGAAGCTTAGACTTTAAAGTAAAGTCAGCTGACCAGGATTTAAGCCATAGCGCCCTACACGCCTGAATGGCAAAACCTGAATTCTTAGCCGTTAGCTTGGTTAAATGAAAAACGGCGTCAGAAATAAAGGAATTAGCTAACTTAAGAGCTTTAATCCTGTCTAAAATATCATCTAACGGGGTCTCCACCTGTAGAGCCTTCTCAAGAGACTCGAACCAGAAAGCCGCTGCAGCAGTGACTGGGGCAATGCATGCAAGAGGCTGGAGAATAAAACCTTGGTGTATAAAGATTTTCTTAAGGAAACCCTCTAATTTTTTATCCATTGGATCTAGGAAAGCACAACTGTCCTCGACGGGGATAGTTGTACGCTTAGCTAGGGTAGAGACTGCTCCCTCCACCTTAGGGACCGTCTGCCACGAGTCCCGTGTTGCGGCATCTATGGGAAACATCTTTTTAAAAGCAGGAGGGGGAGAGAACGGCACACATGGTCTATCCCATTCCTTAGTAATAATCTCTGAAAACGTCTTTCGGGACTGGAAAAACGTCAGTGTAAACAGGCACTGCAAAGTATTTGTCCATTTTACACAATTTCTCTGGGACTACAATGGGGTCACAGTCATCCAGAGTCGCTAAAACCTCCCTGAGCAACAAGCGGAGGTGTTCAAGCTTAAATTTAAACGCTGTCATTTCAGAGTCAGACTGAAGTAACGCCTTCCCTGAATCAGAAATGTCACCCACAGATAGAAGCTCTCCTCGGACATAGCTACTAAAGTGTCAGAAAGCTCTGTATTTGTTCTAGCCCCAGAGCTGTCTCGCTTTCCTTGTAACCCTGGCAGTTTGGACAATACCTCTGTGAGGGTATTAGTCATAACCGCCGCCATGTCTTGTAATGTAAACGCATTGGACGCGCCAGATGTACCTGGCGTCACTTGAGCGGGAGACATAGGTTCTGACACATGGGGAGAGCTAGGTGTTTTAACCTCCCTTTTGTCAGTCTGAGAAACCTCTGGTGATAAATCTTTAAATGCCATAATATGGTCTTTATAACTTATAGAAATATCAGTACATTTGGTACACATTCTAAGAGGGGGTTCCACAATGGCTTCTAAACATAATGAACAAGGAGTTTCTTCTATGTCAGACATGTTTAACAGACTAGTAATGAGACCAGCAAGCTTGGAAAACACTTTAATAAATGTGAAACAGCAATTAAACAAAAACGGTACTGTGCCTTTAAGAGAAAAAAACTACCACATAAACTGCAAAACAGTGTTAAAAAGTAGTAAACTCTACGAAATTGTTACAGTGTGTATAAGGGACTAAAGCAATATTGCACTCACTTGCAAATGGATGCTTAACCCCTTAGGCCCCAAACTGGATTTGAAAAACGTTAAAACCGTTAATAAACAGTCAAACACACTGCCACAGCTCTGCTGTGGCTCCTACCTGCCCTTAAACACGATTTTTTGCAGAAAAAAACCCTCTATAGTGGTCCTTAGATGCCAGAGGACTCCTTTAGGGAAGCTGGATGTCTCAGTCTGAATATCAACTGCGCATTTAGAGCGTGAAAATAGGCCCCTCCCACCATGCACTCGATGCCAGAGGGCCTTAAAAAAGTACTCCTAGGAGTAATCTGACTAGCCATGTGGAAAACTAGGCCCCAAATAAAGATTTATCACCCTCAGAGAAAAAACGTTTTTTCTATAAACCATGCAAACGTTTTGACACTAAGTAATATAAGTATTAACATGAATATTACCCTTTTTTGTAAGCATGATCCCAGTCGTTGTTAAATCATTGCATCAGGCTTACCTCGAATATACAAGGCTCTGTCAGAATTTTCTAGGCTTTATCATCTCTCTAGAAATAAATATACTGAACATACCTCAAAGCAGGTAATCTGCAAACCGTTCCCCCAACTGAAGTTTTCTTTCCATACTCTTCAGTTATGTGTGAGAACAGCAATGGACCTTAGTTACAAACCGCTAAGATCATCAACCTCCAGGCAGATTCTTCTTCTAATTTCTGCCTGAGAGTAAAACAGTACAACGCCGGTACCGTTTAAAAATAACAAACTCTTGATTGAAGGTAAAAACTACTCTAAGTCACCACATATCTCTTGTACTTCCTATCTTGTCGAGAGTTACAAGAGAATGACTGGGGGTGGCAGTTAGGGGAGGAGCTATATAGACAGCTCTGCTGTGGGTGTCCTCTTGCAACTTCCTGTTGGGAAGGAGAATATCCCAAAAGTAATGAATGAACCCGTGGACTGGATACACCTTTACAAGAGAAAGTGAGTACACCCCTAAGTGGAAATGTCCAAATTGGGCACAATTAGCCATTTTCCCTCCCCGGTGTCATGTGACTCGTTAGTGTTACAAGGTCTCAGGTGTCAATGGGGAGAAGGTGTGTTAAATTTAGTGTTATCGCTCTCACACTCTCTCATACTGGTCACTGGAAGTTCAACATGGCACCTCATGGCAAAGAACTCTCTGAGGATCTGAAAAAAAGAATTATTGCTCTACATATAGATGGCCTAGGCTATAAGAAGATTGTCAAGACCCTGAAACTGAGCTGCAGCACGGTGGGCAAGACCATACAGCGGTTTCACAGGACAGGTTCCACTCAGAACAGGCCTCACCATGGTCGACCAAAGAAGCTGAGTGCACATGCTAAGCATCATCTCCAGAGGTTGTCCTTTGTGAAAAATACGTATGAGTGATGCCAGCATTGCTGCAGAGGTTGAAGGGGTGGGGATCAGCCTGTCAGTGCTCAGACCATACACTGCACACTGCATCAAATTGGTCTGCATGGCTGTCGTCCAGAAGGAAGCCTCTTCTAAAGATGATGCACAAGAAAGCATGAAAACAGTTTGCTGAAGACAAGCAGACTAAGGACATGAATTACTGGAACCATGTCCTGTGGTCCGATGAGACCAAGATAAGCTTATTTGGTTCAGATGGTGTCAAGCGTGTGTGGCGGCAACCAGGTGAGGAGTACAATGACAAGTGTGTCTTGCCTACAGTAAAGCATGGTGGTGGGAGTGTCATGGTCTGGGCCTGCATGAGTGCTGCCGGCACTGGGGAACTACAGTTCATTGAGGGAACCATGAATGCCAACATGTACTGTGATATACTAAAGCAGAGCATAATCCCCTCCCATCAGAGACTGGGCTGCAGAGCAGTATTCCAACATGATAACGACCCCAAAGACACCTCCAAGACGACCACTGCCTTGCTAAAGAAGCTGAGGGTAAAGGTGATGGACTGGCTAAGCATGTCTCCAGGCCTAAACCTTATTGAGAATCTGTGTGGCATCCTCAAATGGAAGGTGGGGGAGCGCAATGTCTCTAACATCCACCAGCTCCGTGATGTTGTCATGGAGGAGTAGAAGAGGACTCCAGTGGCAACCTATGTGAATACTATGATATGTTTAATGGATGTTAATAATGGATTTTTGTACTTTTTTGTATAAATATTTTAATATTTTTGTTATACAACAATACAATGTATTGTTTGTATTTTAGATGGTCTTGGAGACGGCTTAAGTTAGAAGCCAAAACGTCAACTTATATTCTTTGGTGAAGTGATTTTTTGATAAATAAATAATTTCTACTAAGTCCTGTTGTGAGTGCCCTCATATTTAAAGTTTTTCTATGTGAATTGGGATGGAGGAGACACCCGGGCAAATGAAATAATGCTGGTAGTGAGTGCATAAATCTGGAACACTATATATATATATATATATATATAAAAAGATACTGTAATATCACTGAAAGTATATGCCACTTCTACCTAACCGATGGCATCAACCTAAAAATATGTAGATTTGATTGGACTTTACACTTTACCACTGGGTTGTTGTTAAGGTTAATTGTGGTGGGAAAGTTTTGGTTACTGAGGTGGGGCTAAGTATAAGTTACTGGATAGTAGCATGTTACCTTTATGACACAGTTTTATTGCAGCTGGGGTCAGAAGTCCCTTAGTGTCTGTTCTTTGTAACCAGCCATAAGGAAATACTGTTATTTAGTGACATACTTATTACACACTGTCACTAAAGAATACATTGATACAATCACTAAAATTTAAAAAAAAATGAAAAAAAAGTTAAAGAGAATATAAAAGTTACCCTATCTGGAACACAGCTACGCATACATTTTCTCACCCTCAATGTAGTCAAAAGGTGATTTTGTTTTATATAATAACGATGTATTTCTTATTGTTTCATTAAAAATTTATTTACCGTTTATGCGCAAACTCCTCCCAAATGATCCTTCCGGATTTTGTACTGTCCCACCCGCTCTATACGTAATTCTAAAGTGTGCTCCCGAGAATTGGCAATTTTGCGCATGCGCTAATCCCAGCTCTCTGGTCATTAAAACATTTTAATAATGGTTTTTAGAATATATGTACACATCGTATTAGGCTTCGCTATAAAAGCAGCTGTTTGACAACTTACTATTAGCGATCAATTCTGTTGAATCTTCTTACGTAAAACAGTGTTTCCCTATGAGGCCAATAGAGCATGCGCGTCTCATGAATGTGCATATAGACTGCATTGAAAAATGATTTTAATGGTGCATGCGCATATCACACATGGGGCGTGTGTGGAAAGGGGCAGCATTGATTAGGGGATGGCAGAATCGTCATCGCTCAATCAAATTAAGACTTAATGCAGGCAGAGGAACGGAGCTAAGCTTGGCATCAGTAAAAGGTAGAATAAATAATAGTTTCTAAAAGATTTTATGAATGAAACTTATTTTTTAATTGTTTCGTATGACGTCACACACTTGGATCAACTTTACGTTTACTTTAAAGGGACATAAAACCCCAAAAATGTATTTCATGATTCAGACAGAGCATACAATTTTAAACAACTTTCCAATTTTTACATGAGGGGTCTCTTGTCCTTGCAAGTGGCCTGAGGGCTGAGATTTTACTTGCAAAGTCCTCTCCAGCCTCTTGGCTCAATCTTTATCAATCCATTTAAAGGGGTTGTCATATCCATCTGTAAAGTGACTAATTACTAAGTAACTCATTTCAGAAGCTGATTTTTTGCTGTATGCAGGAAACAGGTTACAACTTTTTGAGCTAGCAAAACCAGCATTTTCAAAATAAAAGTAGAAGAGCCATTTAATACGGTCTGGAAGGTAAAATGGATCATTGGGACCACCTTTAAAGGGATAGTTTACCCAAAAAATTCTATCCTTTAACTTGTTCCCAATGATCCATTTTACCTGCTCAAATATATTACATTTTTTTACAAATAGCTCCTTAGCCTTTATATTGGCATTAGAAATAGCTCATTTAGGAATAGATTACAAGTGGAGCGATATTTGCGCACCACTTTGTAATACCAGCATGTGCCATTTTGTTCTAACACCCCACTCCCAGCAACTTTAAAGCCCCAAAACTGCCTAGTGCAGTTATTTTTTATAATAAAAAAAGCAAAATTTTCTTTTTAATAAAAAAATCTATAATGCCCTCTAATTTGAGGGCATTTTTTGGCACTTTTAAAAAATAACCAGGGAAATAATCTCTGGTTAATTTTCAGAGAGCTTGCAGTAACAATAAGCAGGTTAATTATTATGGCTGGTTAATTATTGCACTCCAATAAACGGGCAAATTTGTCTGTTTGCGGGTCTGTGATAATTTAGCACTCCACTGGTAATCTAGCTCTTAGCCTGTAGTACACTTACCTATACTGAAAGTTTCTATACCTAGGTATAGGCTATTGAGAAACTAACGCCTAGATTTAGAGTTTTGTCGGTAACGACCCGCGTAGCTAACACATGCTTTTTTTCTCCCGCACCTTTTAAATACCGCTGGTATTTAGAGTTCACAGAATGGCTGCGTTAGGCTCCAAAAAGGGAGCGTACAGGCATATTTACCGCCACTGCAACTCTCAATACCAGCGGTGCTTACGGACGCGGGCAGCTTAAAAAACGGGCTCGTGCACGATTCCCCCATAGGAAACAATGGGGCAGTTTGAGCTGAAAAAAAACCAAACACCTGCAAAAAAGCAGCGTTCAGCTCCTAACGCAGCCCCATTGTTTCCTATGGGGAAACACTTCCTAAGTCTGCATCTAACACCCTAACATGTACCCCGAGTCTAAACACCCCTAACCTTACACTTATTAACCCCTAATCTGCCGCCCCCGCTATCGCTGACACCTGCATATTTTTTTAACCCCTTATCTGCCGCTCTGTACACCGCCGCAACCTACATTATCCCTATGTACCCCTAATCTGCTGCCCCTAACACCACCGACCCCTATATTATATTTATTAACCCCTAATCTGCCCCCCACAACGTCGCCGCCAGCTACATACAATTATTAACCCCTAATCTGCCGACCGGACCTCACCGCTACTCTAATAAATGTATTAACCCCCTAAAGCTAAGTCTAACCCTAACACTAACACCCCCCTAAGTTCAATATAATTTAAATCTAACAAAATAAATTAACTCTTATTAAATAAATTAATCCTATTTATAGCTAAATAATTACCTGTAAAATAAATCCTAATATAGCTACAATATAAATTATAATTATATTGTAGCTATTTTAGGATTAATATTTATTTTACAGGCAACTTTGTAATTATTTTAACTAGGTACAATAGCTATTAAATAGTTAATAACTATTTAATAGTTACCTAGTTAAAATAATTACAAAATTACCTGTAAAATAAATCCTAACCTAAGTTACAATTAAACCTAACACTACACTATCAATAAATAAATTAAATAAAATACCTACAAGTATCTACAACTAAACCTAACACTACACTATCAATAAATTAATTAAATACAATACCTACAAATAAATACAATTAAATAAACTAACTAAAGTACAAAAAATAAAAAAGAACTAAGTTACAAAAAATAAATAAATATTTACAAACATTAGAAAAATATTACAACAATTTTAAACTAATTACACCTACTCTAAGCCCCCTAATAAAATAACAAAGACCCCCAAAATAAAAAAATGCCCTACCCTATTCTAAAATTAAAATAGAAAAGCTCTTTTACCTTACCAGCCCTGAAAAGGGCCTTTTGCGGGGCATGCCCCAAAGAATTCAGCTCTTTTGCCTGTAAAAAAAAACATACAATACCCCCCCCAACATTACAACCCACCACCCACATACCCCTAATCTAACCCAAACCCTCCTTAAATAAACCTAACACTAAGCCCCTGAAGATCTCCCTACCTTGTCTTCACCCCACCAGGTTCACCGATCGGTCCTGAGGAGCCTCCGAAGTCTTCATCCAAGCCCAAGCGGGGGGCTGAAGATGTCCATGATCCGGCTGAAGTCTTCATCCAAGCGGGAGCTGAAGAGGTCCATGATCCGGCTGAAGTCTTCTATCAAGCGGCATCTTCAATCTTCTTTCTTCCGGATCCATGTTCATACCGCCGACGCGGAACATCCATCTTCACCGACGACTTCCCGACGAATGAGGAATTCGAGGGACGCCATCTTGGATGACGTCCCTTAAAGGAACCGTCGGGAAGTCGTCGGTGAAGATGGATGTTCCGCGTCGGCGGGATGAACATGGATCCGGAAGAAAGAAGATTGAAGATGCCGCTTGATAGAAGACTTCAGCCGGATCATGGACCTCTTCAGCCCCCCGCTTGGGCTTGGATGAAGACTTCGGAGGCTCCTCAGGACCGATCGGTGAACCCGGTGTGGTGAAGACTAGGTAGGGAGATCTTCAGGGGCTTAGTGTTAGGTTTATTTAAGGGGGGTTTGGGTTAGATTAGGGGTATGTGGGTGGTGGGTTGTAATGTTGGGGGGGGTATTGTATGTTTTTTTTTACAGGCAAAAGAGCTGAATTCTTTGGGGCATGCCCCGCAAAAGGCCCTTTTCAGGGCTGGTAAGGTAAAAGAGCTTTTCTATTTTAATTTTAGAATAGGGTAGGGCATTTTTTTATTTTGGGGGTCTTTGTTATTTTATTAGGGGGCTTAGAGTAGGTGTAATTAGTTTAAAATTGTTGTAATATTTTTCTAATGTTTGTAAATATTTTTTTATTTTTTGTAACTTAGTTCTTTTTTATTTTTTGTACTTTAGTTAGTTTATTTAATTGTATTTATTTGTAGGTATTGTATTTAATTAATTTATTGATAGTGTAGTGTTAGGTTTAATTGTAGATACTTGTAGGTATTTTATTTAATTTATTTATTGATAGTGTAGTGTTAGGTTTAATTGTAACTTAGGTTAGGATTTATTTTACAGGCAATTTTGTAATTATTTTAACTAGGTAACTATTAAATAGTTATTAACTATTTAATAGCTATTGTACCTGGTTAAAATAAATACAAAGTTGCCTGTAAAATAAATATTAATCCTAAAATAGCTACAATATAATTATAATTTATATTGTAGATATATTAGGGTTTATTTTACAGGTAAGTATTTAGCTTTAAATAGGAATAATTTATTTAATAAGAGTTAATTTATTTCGTTAGATTTAAATTACATTTAGCTTAGGGGGGTGTTAGGGTTAAGGTTAGACATAGCTTTAGGGGTTAATAAATGTATTACAGTAGCGGTGAGGTCCGGTCGGCAGATTAGGGGTTAATACTTGAAGTTAGGTGTCGGCGATGTTTGGGAGGGCAGATTAGGGGTTAATTCTATTTATTATAGGGTTATTGAGGCGGGAGTGAGGCGGATTAGGGGTTAATACATTTATTATAGTAGCTGTGAGGTCCGGTCGGCAGATTAGCGGTTAATAATTGTAGGTAGGTGGAGGAGACGTTGGGGGCGGCAGATTAGGGGTTAATAAATATAATATAGGGGTCGGCGGTGTTAGGGGCAGCAGATTAGGGGTACATAGGGATAATGTAGGTTGCGGCGGTGTACGGAGCGGCAGATTAGGGGTTAAAAATTTTTAATAGAGTGGCAGCGATGTGGGGGGGCCTCGGTTTAGGGGTACATAGGTAGTTTATGGGTGTTAGTGTACGTTAGAGCACAGTAGTTAAGAGCTTTATAAACCGGCGTTAGCCCAAAAAGCTCTTAACTACTGACTTTTTTCTGCGGCTGGAGTTTTGTCGTTAGATTTCTAACGCTCACTTCAGCCACGACTCTAAATACAGGCGTTAGAAAGATCCCATTGAAAAGATAGGATACGCAAATGGCGTAGGGGGATCTGCGGTATGGAAAAGTCGCGGCTGGAAAGTGAGCGTTAGACCCTTTCCTGACTGACTCTAAATACCAGCGGTAGCCCAAAACCAGCGTTAGGAGCCTCTAACGCTGGTTTTGACAGCTAACGCCAAACTCTAAATCTAGCCGTAAGTAAACACAGCCAGAAAAAAAGAAATTACACTAACAGTGGGAGGTGGAAGAGATAAAGCTCTAACATCTTAATTTTCAATTGTTCTTTCTTAGTATTGTACTGAGGCAGAGATAAATAGGGGAAGCATTTGAGTTATAAGATAATGAAATCTGATCTGTCAGCAAGCCAAGCCGATTTTGATGGGCTGTTGTTTCAAATAGCAAGTCCAACTATTTATTTTGCAAAAAGAAGCATGTATGAGCAATTTCTCATACATTTTCTACACTACACGTCACGGGGGAACACATTCAGGGAAAAACAATTTTACAGGGAACTGTCCCTTTAAGGTTGAAATACTTCATTATACAATGTCCCTTTAAAGGGATATTAAACCCAATTTTTTTTCTTTCATGATTCAGAAAGAGCATGCACTTTTAAGCAACTTTATAATGTACTCCTATTAATATTTTTTCTTTGTTCTCTTGTTATCTTTATTTGAAATAACAGGAATGTAAGCTTAAGAGTCGGACCATTTTTGGTTCAGCACCTGTGTAGCCCTTGCTGATTGGTGGATAAATGTACCCACCAATCAGAAAGCGCTATCAAGGGTTCTGAACCAAAAATGGGCTGGCTCTTAAACATACATCCCTGCTTTTTTTCAAATAAAGAAAGCAGGAGTAGGAAGAAAAAATGATAATAGGTGTAAATTAGAAAGTTGCTTAAAATTGCATGCTCTATCTGAATCATGAAATAAAAAAAAATTGGGTTTAGTACCCCTTTAAAGGAACACCAAAGTCAGAATTAAAGTCACATGATGCAAGGGTAAATAAAATGGAACAAACTTTGAAAAATCTACTACTCATTTTAAAATTCTAACGGCTAGATTTGGAGTTTTGTCGGTAACGACCTGCGTATCTAACGCTGGCTTTTTTCTGGCCGCACCATAAAAATAACTCTGGTATTGAGAGTCCACATAAAGGCTGCGTTAGGCTCCAAAAAAGGAGCGTAGAGCATATTTAACGCAGCTTCAACTCTCGATACCAGAGTTGCTTACGCAAGCGGCCAGCCTCAAAAACGTGCTCGTGCACGCTTCCCCCATAGAAAACAATGGGGCTGTTTGAGCTGAAAAAAAACCTAACACCTGCAAAAAAGCTGCGTTCAGCTCCTAACGCAGCCCCATTGTTTGCTATGCGAAAACACTTCCTACGTCTGCACCTAACACTCTAACATGTACCCCGAGTCTAAACACCCCTAACCTTACACTTATTAACCCCTAATCTGCCGTCCCCGCTATCGCTGACCCCTGCATATTATTATTAACCCCTAATCTGCCGCTCCGTATACCGCCGCTACTTACATTATCCCTATGTACCCCTAATCTGCTGCCCTAACATCGCCGACCCCTATATTATATTAATTAACCCCTAATCTGCCCCCCACAACGTCGCCTCCACCTGCCTACATTTATTAACCCCTAATCTGCCGAGCGGACCTGAGCGCTACTATAATAAAATTATTAACCCCTAATCCGCCTCACTAACCCTAGAATAAATAGTATTAACCCCTAATCTGCCCTCCCTAACATCGCTGACACCTAACTTCAATTATTAACCCCTAATCTGCCGACTGGAGCTCACCGCTATTCTAATAAATGTATTAGCCCCTAAAGCTAAGTCTAACCCTAACACTAACACCCCCCTAAGTTAAATATAATTTACATCTAACAAAATTAATTATCTCTTATTAAATAAATTATTCCTATTTAAAGCTAAATACTTACCTGTAAAATAAATCCTAATATAGCTACAATATAAATTATAATTATATTATAGCTATTTTAGGATTAATATTTATTTTACAGGCAACTTTGTAATTATTTTAACCATGTACAATAGCTATTAAATAGTTAAGAACTATTTAATAGTTACCTAGTTAAAATAATTACAAAATTACCTGTAAAATAAATCCTAACCTAAGTTACAATTAAACCTAACACTATACTATCATTAAATTAATTAAATAAAATACCTATAATTACCTACAATTAAACCTAACACTACACTATCAATACATTAATTAAATACAATATTTACAAATAACTACAATGAAATAAATTAACTAAAGTACAAAAAATAAAAAAGAACTAAGTTACAAAAAATAAAAAAATATTTACAAACATAAGAAAAATATTACAACAATTTTAAACTAATTACACCTACTCTAAGCCCCCTAATAAAATAACAAAGACCCCCAAAATAAAAAATGCCCTACCCTATTCTAAATTACTAAAGTTCAAAGCTCTTTTACCTTACCAGCCCTGAACAGGGCCCTTTGCGGGGCATGCCCCAAGAAGTTCAGCTCTTTTGCCTGTAAAAAAAACATACAATACCCCCCCCAACATTACAACCCACCACCCACATACCCCTAATCTAACCCAAACCCCCCTTAAATAAACCCCTGAAGATCATCCTACCTTGTCTTCACCTCACCAGGTATCACCGATCCGTCCTGGCTCCAAAATCTTCATCCAACCCAAGCGGGGGCTGGCGATCCATCATCCGGTGGCTGAAGAGGTCCAGAAGAGGCTCCAAAGTCTTCATCCTATCCGGGAAGAAGAGGCGATCCGGACCGGCAACCATCTTGATCCAAGCGGCATCTTCTATCTTCATCCGATGACGACCGGCTCCATCCTGAAGACCTCCACCGCGGACCCATCTTCTTCCGGCGACGTCCAACTGAAGAATGATGGTTCCTTTAAGGGACGTCATCCAAGATGGCGTCCCTCGAATTCCGATTGGCTGATAGGATTCTATCAGCCAATCGAAATTAAGGTAGGAATATTCTGATTGGCTGATGGAATCAGCCAATCAGAATCAAGTTCAATCCGATTGGCTGATCCAATCAGCCAATCAGATTGAGCTTGCATTCTATTGGCTGTTCCGATCAGCCAATAGAATGCGAGCTCAATCTGATTGGCTGATTGGATCAGCCAATCGGATTGAACTTGATTCTGATTGGCTGATTCCATCAGCCAATCAGAATATTCCTACCTTAATTCCGATTGGCTGATAGAATCCTATCAGCCAATCGGAATTCGAGGGACGCCATCTTGGATGACGTCATTTAAAGGAACCGTCATTCGTCGTTCAGTCGTCGGCCAGGATGGATGTTCCGCGTCGGAGGTCTTCAGGATCCTGCCGCTCCGCTCCGGATGGATGACCATAGAAGATCCCGCTTGGATGAAGACTTCAATCGGATGGAAGACCTCTTCTGCCCCGCTTGGATGAAGACTTCAGCCGGATCATGGACCTCTTCAGCCCCCCGCTTGGGCTTGGATCAGGACATCGGAGGAGCTCTTCTGGATCGATCGGTGAACCTGGTATGGTGAAGATAAGGTAGGAAGATCTTCAGGGGCTTAGTGTTAGGTTTATTTAAGGGGGGTTTGGGTTAGATTAGGGGTATGTGGGTGGTGGGTTGTAATGTTGGGGGGGTATTGTATGTTTTTTTTACAGGCAAAAGAGCTGAACTTCTTGGGGCATGCCCCGCAAAGGGCCCTGTTCAGGGCTGGTAAGGTAAAAGAGCTTTGAACTTTAGTAATTTAGAATAGGGTAGGGCATTTTTTTATTTTGGGGGGCTTTGTTATTTTATTAGGGGGCTTAGAGTAGGTGTAATTAGTTTAAAATTGTTGTAATATTTTTCTTATGTTTGTAAATATTTTTTTATTTTTTGTAACTTAGTTCTTTTTTATTTTTTGTACTTTAGATAGTTTATTTCATTGTAGTTATTTGTAGGTATTGTATTTAATTTATTTATTGATAGTGTAGTGTTAGGTTTAATTGTAGATAATTATAGGTATTTTATTTAATTAATTTATTGATAGTGTAGTGTTAGGTTTAATTGTAACTTAGGTTAGGATTTATTTTACAGGTAATTTTGTAATTATTTTAACTATTTTAGCTATTAAATAGTTCTTAACTATTTAATAGCTATTGTACCTGGTTAAAATAAATACAAAGTTACCTGTAAAATAAATATTAATCCTAAAATAGCTATAATATAATTATAATTTATATTGTAGCTATATTAGGATTTATTTTACAGGTAAGTATTTAGCTTTAAATAGGAATAATTTATTTAATAAGAGTTAATTAATTTCGTTAGATTAAAATCATATTTAACTTAGGGGGGTGTTAGTGTTAGGGTTAGATTTAGCTTTAGGGGGTTAATACATTTATTAGAATAGCGGTGAGCTCCAGTCGGCAGATTAGGGGTTAATAATTGAAGTTAGGTGTCGGCGATGTTAGGGAGGGCAGATTAGGGGTTAATACTATTTATTATAGGGTTAGTGAGGCGGATTAGGGGTTAATAACTTTATAATAATAGCGGTGCGGTCCGCTCGGCAGATTAGGGGTTAATAAGTGTAGGCAGGGGGAGGCGACGTTGAGGGGGGCAGATTAGGGGTTAATAAATATAATATAGGGGTCGGCGGTGTTAGGGGCAGCAGATTAGGGGTACATAAGGATAACATAGGTGGCCGCGCTTTGCGGTCAGCAGATTAGGGGTTAATAAGTGTAGGTAGCTGGCTGCGACGTTGTGGGGGGCAGGTTAGGGGTTAATAAATATAATATAGGGGTCGGCGGTGTTAGGGGCAGCAGATTAGGGGTACATAAGGATAACGTAGTTGGCGGTCGGCAGATTAGGGGTTAAAAAAAATTAATCGAGTTGCGGCGATGTGGGGGGACCTCGGTTTAGGGGTACATAGGTAGTTTATGGGTGTTAGTGTACTTTAGAGTACAGTAGTTAAGAGCTTTATAAACCGGCGTTAGCCCAGAAAGCTCTTAACTACTGACTTTTTTCCTGCGGCTGGAGTTTTGTCGTTAGATTTCTAACGCTCACTTCAGACACGACTCTAAATACCGGAGTTAGAAAAATCCCATTGAAAAGATAGGATACGCAATTGACGTAAGGGGATCTGGGGTATGGAAAAGTCGAGGCTGAAATGTGAGCGTTAGACCCTTTTTTGAGTGACTCCAAATACCGGAGGTAGCCTAAAACCAGCGTTAGGAGCCTCTAACGCTGGTTTTCACGGCTAACGCCAAACTCTAAATCTAGGCCTCTATGCTTTTGCATTGTCTTTTTATTATGCATTTGTTGATTATGCAATTCTACTGTACTTAATAGCCCTTTAACATCTATGTTGAACTATTATAAGAACTGTTATACTCTAGCTGTATGGTGGCATTTTGAGTATTTGTAATTTAAATATAATATGATCAACACCGAATCTTGCTGCAAGTCAGTTTAGATCAATATTTGTATAGGAAACAACTTTACCTTCCTCTCTGAAATTCTTTTTTTTTTTTTACAACAGTAAATATTACTGATTAGTCTATTGAACTGCAACATAACATTTAAATAAATACAATGTAGTTTAAATTAGTCTTTCTTCTGTTAACAGATACTTTAAAGGAATCTTTTCTTCTTTACAGGTGAATAATGATGGTTTGTGGTTTGTGGATATTCCAGTTGTTGTGGCTAACATTTTATGCCTGGGGAGAAGAAGACTTCCAGTGGACTCAGAATGATCGTGGGTCTTTTTATTATGGGACATTTCCAACTAGTGAGTTTATCTAATAAACAATTAAAAACATACACAAAAGTTTGCTCTTTTAAAACAATAAATAATACACAAACATAAAATATAAATAAAGCACGAACATAAGATAAAAAAAGATTTATACTTATGAATATGTTATAACATATTCAGGAACTACTGGGTATTTAGTTTTTTGACGCCTGAAATTGGTGGACACACGCACACACTCTAGCGTTGCCACCCAGCCAGTATTTTTAAGGTTCAGGTTAAAGTTAAAAATAAAGATACCCTAAGAACTCCCCTGTTCAGCCTAGGTAACTGCACTGTCCCTCCCACTTTCTGAAACTGTTTTAGTTTTACAATGGAGCAAATACAAAGTGCAATGTAATTTGCAAAAGATATACAGAAATATACAATGTATGATCCCAATTTGTTAAAGTAACACAGAAACTTTCAAAACATAATGAGCATTTGTAAAATCACTGCTAGATCTAAATCTAAATGTATTAAAATATAAAATGCAAAGTGCAAAGCTTAAAGGAATGTTAAACAAACATTTTCATTATTGTAATGAAAAAAAAACTAAGCAGTTGCTTATACTTAATAGAAATCATTACAATATGTAGTATTCATCTATTTAAATGGCAGTGATGGCCAACTGGCAACCTGAGGGCTACATGCAGCCCTCTGCATTAGTTTTTGCAGCCCCCAGCAGAAGTATAACTAAGTATGTGAACCTTAGTATTATTGACATTAGAAATAAGTGGAACTAAATTGTGTGCTTTGTGGTGACCACATTTGGAAGGAATAACCGCAGACACTGGGTAGCCTGCAACCGTACCAAAATCTATACCTTTTGTCACTTAATGTTTTTAGGGAATGTTTTGTTTGTTTAACAGCCATAAAGTTATATGTGATTGTTCATCACTGAACTATAGGATCAGTACCTTTTACACTCCTTCTAGTGGCAATCTCATAATATAATTAGTCTATGATTGGTACAATGCAAGAAAAGAGAAGCACACAGTATGTACAAACCAGTCACCATTTGCTTAGACCCACAAGGTAGGCACAAGAAATGTGCACAAGATGATAATTTTTGTTCACCAAGAATTTTCACATAAATTAGGAAGTGGTCTGGGGTTAATGATTTCCCCATTTTTACTACAACTGTCAGGGACTTCAGGGCTGGGCTATCTAGACTCATTTACAGAGAGGCAAAATCAGCCTAAATAGAACATCAAATTGCACTTTGTTATTGAAAGGGTCACTTGCTTCTTTTGTCTTTGATAAAAGTGCTGTGCCAAACTGACTTATTATTATTATTTATTAAAGCACACGTTTATCATAAGGGGAACACACAAGGAAGTCTAGGGACAATGTGCCGTGTATCTTATAGACCAGTAACTAACTCTAATGCTCTCACATGCTAGTAGTTTAATAAGCCAAACCTTTAATGTACATGGTACCAGCAAGTTATGTACTACAAACAGTAGTTTTGTTGAGGTTGTTCCTAAAGAGCACAGCTGGGCTGCCCACATGTTTTATGCCACCAATAACTGCTTTACCTGAAATAACCTTCAATCAAACTCTCTGAGAAATAGGTTTTGTAAGCCAAACACAGAGACATTCCAGCATGCAGTATAACAGGGGCATAACCAGGGTTTACTTATCACTTAACTCCTTTAGGTTTCACATGGGGTGTTGGCAGTTCTGCCTACCAGACAGAAGGAGCTTGGGACACAGATGGTAAAGGACAGAGCATCTGGGATTCCTTCACTCATAGGAAAGGCAAAGTATTTATGAACCAGACAGCTGACTCCTCATGTGATGGGTACTTTAAAGTCAAGGCAAGTCAAGCTCTTTTTGCTTATATTCTGCTACCTTCTGTTTATGAAGCAGCAACAGTTTCAGCAATGATAAAAAAAATGAATAGAATCATTACCTGGACATTGTAAACAATTTTAATTAAACATTTTGTCAAAAATATAAAAAGAAAGAAAACATTTTAAGGTGTCTTCACAGCAATTTTTTTTTAAAAAAAAGGTATATTCCTGTCTTGAATAAACCAATATTTTCTTGTTAGACTTGCAGATGTTCCTCTCCACCAGTTAAGCCATAGGAGTTGTTCTTCATTGTTTGATACTTACAAATCCTAAATGTACTGATCAGCCAATGAGCTTAAAGCAGGAAGTAACTATTGGTCAATCAGCATTAGAAGGAAGTGCTGATCAACCAATGAGCATAAGCAGGAAGTAACTCTCAGACAATCAGCATTAGAAGCAAGTGCTGATCAGTCATTAGCAAAAAAATACTCAATTCATATTGCTGTTCATGTTTCAGTTTTAATTCAACAATGTTATCCTCACATTTTTTAGAAATAAGTGTCAATCCTATTTTACATGTATAATAAAACATTTTGAGCATAATGTCATTTAAGTTTTGTTTTTAATATATCCAATGAGATGTTGGAGGAAAAATAACATAATTTATGTAAGAACTTAGCTGATAAATTCATTTCTTTCATATTGGCAAGAGTCCATGAGCTAGTGACGTATGGGATATACAATCCTACCAGGAGGGGCAAAGTTTCCCAAACCTCAAAATGCCTATAAATACACCCCTCACTACACCCACAATTCAGTTTAACGAATAGCCAAGTAGTGGGGTGATAAAGAAAGGAGTAAAAAGCATCAACAAAGGAATTTGGAAATAATTGTGCTTTATACAAAAAAATCATAACCACCACAGGGTGGGCCTCATGGACTCTTGCCAATATGAAAGAAATGAATTTATCAGGTAAGTTCTTACATAAATTATGTTTTCTTTCATGTAATTGGCAAGAGTATATCAGCTAGTGACGTATGGGATATCAAATACCCAAGATGTGGAACTCCACGCAAGAGTCACTAGAGAGGGAGGGATAAAAAATTAAATACAGCCATTTTCCGCTGAAAAAATAATCCACAACCCAAAGTATAAGTTAATTCTTTAGTGATAAGAAAAACTTAAAACATCAGCAGAAGAATCAAACTGAAACAGCTGCCTGAAGAACTTTTCTACCAAAAACTGCTTCTGAAGAAGCAAATACATCAAAACGGTAGAATTTAGAAAATGTATGCAAAGAAGACCAAGTTGCTGCTTTGCAAATCTGATCAACAGAAGCTTCATTCTTAAAAGCCCATGAAGTGGAGACTGACCTAGTAGAATGAGCTGTAATTCTCTGAGGCGGGATCTTACCCGACTCCAAATAAGCTTGACGAATCAAAAGCTTTAACCAAGAAGCCAAGGAAATAGCAGAAGCTTTCTGACCTTTCCTAGGACCAGAAAATAAAATGAATAGACTAGAAGTCTTTCTGAAATCTTTAGTAGCTTCAACATAATATTTCAAAGCTCTTACCACATTCAAAGAATGTAAGGATCTTTCCAAAGAATTCTTTGGATTAGGACACAAGGAAGGGACAACAATTTCTCTACTAATGTTGTTAGAATTCACAACCTTAGGTAAAAATTGAAAAGAAGTCTGCAAAATCGCCTTATCCTGATGAAAAATCAGAAAAGGAGATTCACTAGAAAGAGCAGATAGCTCAGAAACTCTTCTAGCAGAAGAAATAGCCAAAAGGAACAACACTTTCCAAGAAAGTAGTTTAATGTCCAAAGAATGCATAGGCTCAAATGGAGGAGTGTCATGATCCTCCTATTCCACCTTAAATGTGTCAAGCAAATACTATATACCACCTTTACATCTTGTTAACTTCCTACCTGAACCCAATATAAACCTGCTTCCTCCCATGGTCCTTTGCTGGTTTATTGAAGTGTAATAGCTACAGTTCCAGTCCTTACCTTTTCTACAGCATAACAGGATTTAAACTGTGTATTTATTTCCTTTTCTATCAGCATACCTCTATTTCAGCCAGAGCTGACATTTCATATCTGCAGCAGGACTTCACTCCACACCTCCCCCATCCAGGGTCTGCTTGTGAGTATTCCTAACAACCTGGCGTGACACGCCACTCAGCAAACAGTAAACGCAGGGACCACAGCGTCCACACTGCTCACCAAGCTCATTGGGACCGGATCTCTGTGCTGCGCTCATCGCACTCACAGCAGCTGCAGTTTGCTTAAAGGGGAAATCTCATTCAGCGACTTCTGGACAGGTGCTGTATAAACTCTCATAAACACACTGTGCAACTCTCTTCTGAAGTACACTTAAACATACTACAAGTGTAAGATTTGTATAGTGAACCTGCTTGCATTTAACCATGAACTCTCTCTACTAACTGCATCCTGAAATACAATTAACCTCTGCATTACTGTTTGTAAACTGAAGCTGCTTGCATTTAACCCTGGTCTCTTTCTACTAACTGCATCCTGAAATATAATTAACCTCTGCAGTACTGTTTATCTCTGTATATCCATTGCTACGAATACCTGCCAAAGTCAACTCCCACTAATAGACACTCCAGTTACTGGGAGCTAGCTGTCCGGCAAAATTAATAACAAGTGTTATACAGTTCACTAAAAGCATATAGTGTACTGTCATCCTCAACTCTTGTAACACATCCTCAATTTTACATGATATCTTGGTTGTTACAATTACAAGTGAGTTGATTGTTACATAATAAACCAGCCATATATAGTAGCCATGGAGCCCACTGACGTCACTCCCCAGCTACACAGCCTAAATCAAAGGCTGGATAACCTAACCCAGGCTTTCAGGGATTTGCAGGTGGAAAATCAAAGGCTTAAGGGAAGTGCTTTCAAATAGAAATTCTGGAAATGACCATCATGCTGAACCCCAGGTTTCATACCCCGAAAAGTTCTCAGGGGACCGCTCCACTTTTCGTCAATTTCGTAATGCATGCTTATTGCTTTTCGATTTACGCCCTAGGACCTACCCCACTGACAGGGCCAAAATACTAACCATCCTATCATACCTTAGGGGAGAGCCAAGGGTCTGGGCTGACTCTTTCTATGAGTCACAAGACCCAATACTGAATTCCCTGGACTGCTTCCTTAAAGCCCTCTCCTCTCTTTATGATGATCCCTACCGCCAGATTACAGCTGAGGGCAAACTCAGAGGTTTAAAACAGCTTAAAGCCCCAGTTGAAGAGTATATCACTCGTTTTAGGATATGGGCCAGAGATTCCCTCTGGAATGAGGTTTCTCTGAAAAACCAGTATCGCCTTGGTTTATCCGAAGACATTAAGGATGAACTCGCCAGAGTAGGTATTCCAGACCACCTGGAAGAACTGTACATCCTTACCACTACTATTGACCGTAGACTTAGGGAGAGGAGGCAAGAAAAAAAGCCCCTCTAACCCCCCTCAGCGCAGGGTTTTACAGACGCCATCTACTTCACCACCTGAGCAACCTATGGACATTAGTTTTCTACGTGGACCCCTCTCTCCACAAGAGAAATTGAGACGCCGTACATTAAATTTGTGCATGTATTGCGCATCAGCAGACCATGTTGTTAAGGAGTGTCCACTACTATTCAAACAGAAGATAGGTAAGGTACACCCTTTCAACCATTGCCTAAACACAAAAAATATTGCCACGGCCTATCTAACATTACCTTGCAGTGGGAACAACACAGGATAAAGTGTGAAGCCATCATAGATACCGGAGCATGTGCCAACTTTATTGATTTGAGTTTAGTCACTGTTAATAAAATACCTTCTTCTTTCAAAAGCACACCTCTGCCTCTCAAAGTTATTGACGGTTCACATCTACTATCTGGTCCTGTCATGCAACAGACTATTCCCTTACTGGTTACTACTGCCTCTGGTCATTCTGAGACCATTACCTTTGAAATCATATCATCCCCTCTCTATCCTATAGTTCTGGGAATTACCTGGTTACAGTTACACCAACACTCGGTGCATTGGGACACACTTACTCTATCCTTTCCCTCTTCTTACTGCTCTAAGACCTGTTTTCCAACTGCTCATTTACTCTCTACCTCTGCTCCTTCTATTCCTCCTCAGTATTCAGATTTCTCTGATGTCTTCAATCAGAAAGAGGCCGAGTCATTACTTCCACACAGGTCCTACAATTGCCCCATTGACCTGTTACCTGGAGCCACCATTCCCTACGGCCATATCTATCTCCTGTCCAGACCTGAGTTACAACATTTAAAAAACTACATAACTGATAATTTAAAAAAAGGTTTCATCCGTCCCTCCACTTCTCCTGCCGGTGCCGGCATCTTTTTTGTAAAAAACAAGGACGGGTCCTTGCGCCCTATTATAGATTATCGTGAATTAAATAAACGCACGATAAAGAACAGGTACCCACTACCTCTAATCCCAGAATTGGTTGAGAGGTTGAGTGGCGCTACTATATTTACTAAACTAGACCTTAGGGGCGCATACAACCTTGTTAGAATAAGGTCCGGGGACGAGTGGCTGACAGCATTTAGGACTAGGTATGGTCTTTTTGAATATACTGTTATGCCATTTGGTCTGTGCAACGCCCCGGCGACATTCCAGAATTTTATCAACGATATCTTTAGGGACATCTTAGACACTTTTCTGGTGGTCTATCTTGACGATATTCTAATCTATTCTTCTTCCCTTTCAGAACATGTCATACATGTCAGGCAAGTGTTGTCCAGACTAAGGTCACATAGTCTTTACGTAAAATTAGAGAAATGTCTCTTCCATGTTACAGAGGTCTCATTCCTAGGTTACCGTATCAGTCAAAGTACCATTATGATGGAAGACAATAAAATCAAAGCCATCACATCTTGGCCTACACCAACCACTATCAAAGAAGTACAACGCTTCTTAGGCTTTGCAAACTTTTACAGGCGCTTTATCCATAATTTCGCAGCTATCACTAAGCCATTAACAAATCTCACTAAGACGACAAAACCTTTCCTCTGGACCCCCCAGTCTCAAAAAGCCTTCAATGACCTCAAGTCCCTGTTTGTGTCATCACCTATTCTTCAATTACCAAACAGCAAAGCTCAGTTCATATTAGAAGTTGACACTTCCGAATATGCCATCGGTTCAGTTCTTTCTCAAAGGTCCTCTCCTGACGAACAGATCCATCCTGTTTGTTATTTCTCCAGACTTTTAACACCCACTAAGTTGAATTACCCCACAGGGGAAAAAGAGTTATTAGCCATCAAGTCATCCTTTGATCAGTGGAGACACTTACTGGAGGGGGGCAGAACACCCTATAACTATTCTCACCGATCACAAAAATCTCCAATACCTCCAAACCAATCGCACTCTCTCTGCTCGCCAACTTCGTTGGAGCCTCTACTTCTCCCGGTTCAATTTAACCATAAGCTACCGCCCCGGTTCAAAAAACGGTAAAGCTGACGCACTCTCATGCAAGGACCATATGCTCCACTCTGATTCTTCCTACACAATTATAATCCCTAAAACATCCTTCATTGGTTTCATGTCCAAGGATTTTTCAGAGCTCAAAACCCAACAACAATTGGATCCCACTACAAGTTCCTACACTTTATCTATGGATGACAATGGTATCCTATGTAACAACTCTAAGTTTTATATACCTCCCTCTCTCCATGACAAGGCTTTACAACTCACACATGATTCTACACTGGCTGGACACTTAGGTGTACAAAAGACACTGGATCTCCTACAAAGACATTTTTGGTGGCCCTCCATGAAACACTCAGTAAAAGCCTATATCAAGTCCTGCCCCACCTGTCAGACCTCTACGCCTTCACACCAATCGCCTATTGGCCTTTTACAAAATCTACCCATTCCAGATTGCCCATGGAAAAGCCTCTCTATGGACTTTATCGTTGACCTCCCTAAATCCCAAGGAAAGACTGCCATATTTGTCGTAGTGGATCTATTTTCTCGTATGGCTCATTTCATACCAACGGACTCTTTCCCTACAGCACAACAAACCGCCGAGCTGTTTATCAAAGAGGTTGTGCGCCTTCACGGATTACCTACATCTGTATTGAGTGACAGAGGCTCGCAGTTCACCTCAAAGTTTTGGAAATTTCTCTGTTCCTCTCTTTCCATTCAGCAACATCTCACCACCTCATACCACCCTCAGTCAAATGGTCTCTGTGAGAGGACCAACCAGTGGCTAGAGCAGTACTTAAGATGCTTCTGCTCTAGCACCCACGAATCATGGGTCTCCTTCATACCTCAAGCGGAATTCGCATACAATAATACTACTAACTCTTCTACCGGATTTTCACCTTTCTATATCAACTCAGGACTCCATCCACGTTTCCATCCCTTATCATCCTCTCACACTCCTTGTCCTCAGGTTAATGATCTCATCAATTCTATTAAACTAACATACAATGTGGTCCAAAGCAATATCAAGCATGCACAAGCTTCTCAAAAGCGCTACTATGATTTACGGCATCGTCCACAACCTAATTACAAGGTTGGGGACATGGTTTGGTTGAGCACAAAAAATCTTAGAATACCCTCACCATGCAGGAAGTTTAACAATCTCTTTGTTGGTCCTTTTCCAATTGTAGCCATTCGCAACCCACTTACTGTTACCTTACAGCTCCCTGCTACTTACCGCATCCACCCGACTTTTCATATATCATTGATCAAACCCTGTGATACCTCTTGTCTTCTGCCTCTTCCTGCTCTGGTGTCCCCGACGCTGGATCCTGAATATGAAGTACATTTGGTTTTGGACTCTCGTCGATGCAATGGACAACTGCAGTACCTTGTCCATTGGGCTCCCCAGCTGGTGTCTCTCTTTCATAGGCGCCATCCCGATCGTCCCGCACCCTGATCCCTTCTTGATGGATCTTTGGGGGGAGGATGTGTCATGATCCTCCTATTCCACCTTAAATGTGTCAAGCAAATACTATATACCACCTTTACATCTTGTTAACTTCCTACCTGAACCCAATATAAACCTGCTTCCTCCCATGGTCCTTTGCTGGTTTATTTAAGTGTAATAGCTACAGTTCCAGTCCTTACCTTTTCTACAGCATAACAGGATTTAAACTGTGTATTTATTTCCTTTTCTATCAGCATACCTCTATTTCAGCCAGAGCTGACATTTCATATCTGCAGCAGGACTTCACTCCACACCTCCCCCATCCAGGGTCTGCTTGTGAGTATTCCTAACAACCTGGCGTGACACGCCACTCAGCAAACAGGAAACGCAGGGACCACAGCATCCACACTGCTCACCAAGCTCATTGGGACCGGATCTCTGTGCTGCACTCATCGCACTCACAGCAGCTGCAGTTTGCTTAAAGGGGAAATCGAATTCAGCGACTTCTGGACAGGTGCTGTATAAACTCTCATAAACACACTGTGCAACTCTCTTCTGAAGTACACTTAAACATACTACAAGTGTAAGATTTGTATAGTGAACCTGCTTGCATTTAACCGTGAACTCTCTCTACTAACTGCATCCTGAAATACAATTAGCCTCTGCATTACTGTTTGTAAACTGAAGCTGCTTGCATTTAACCCTGGTCTCTTTCTACTAACTGCATCCTGAAATATAATTAACCTCTGCAGTACTGTTTATCTCTGTATATCCATTGCTACGAATACCTGCCAAAGTCAACTCCCACTAATAGACACTCCAGTTACTGGGAGCTAGCTGTCCGGCAAAATTAACAACAAGTGTTATACAGTTCACTAAAAGCATATAGTGTACTGTCATCCTCAACTCTTGTAACACATCCTCAATTTTACATGATATCTTGGTTGTTACAATTACAAGTGAGTTGATTGTTACAAGGAGCCTGTAACACCTTCAAAACCAAATTGAGACTCCAAGGAGGAGAAATTGATTTAATGACAGGCTTAATTCGAACTAAAGCCTGTACAAAACAGTGAATATCAGGAAGTTTAGCAATCTTTCTGTGGAATAAAACTGAAAGAGCAGAGATTTGTCCCTTCAAGGAACTTGCAGACAAACCTTTATCCAAACCATCCTGAAGAAACTGTAAAATCCTAGGAATTCTAAAAGAATGCCAAGAAACTTTATGAGAAGAACACCATGAAACCTCTATGACTTAGTACTAAGAAACCTAGAGAAACCTCTATGACCTAGTACTAAGCGTTCAATTTCCATACCTTCAAATTTAATGATTTGAGATCCTGATGGAAAAATGGACCTTGAGACAGTAGGTCTGGCCTTAACGGAAGTGGCCAAGGTTGGCAACTGGACATCCGAACAAGATCCGCATACCAAAACCTGTGTGGCCATGCTGGAGCCACCAGCAACACAAACGACTGTTCCATGATGATTTTGGAAATCACTCTTGGAAGAAGAACTAGAGGCGGGACGATGTAAGCAGGATGATATTTCCATGGAATGGTTAGCACATCCACTGCTTCCGCCTGAACATCCCTGGACCTGGACAGGTATCTGGGAAGTTTCTTGTTTAGGTGAGAGGCCATCAGATCTATCTCAGGAAGACCCCACATCTGAAAAATCTGAGAAAACACATCTGGATGGAGAGACCAGTCTCCTGGATGACGACTGAGATAATTCGCTTCCCAATTGTCTACACCTGGGATATGCACCGCAGAAATTAGACAGGAGCTGGATTCCACCCAAGCAAGTATCCAAGATACTTCTTTCATGGCTTAAGGACTGTGAGTCCCACCTTGATGATTGACATATGCCACAGTTGTGATATTGTCTGTCTGGAAGCAAATGAACGGTTCTCTCTTCAACAGAGGCCAAAACTGTAGAGCTCTGAGAATTGCACGGAGTTCTAAAACATTGATTGGTAATCTCTCCTCTTGAGATTTCCAAACCCCTTAAACAGTCAGAGATCCCCAAACAGCTCCCCAACCCGAAAGACTTGCATCTGTAGTTATCACAGTCTAGGTTGGTCGAACAAAAGAAGCCCCTTGAACTAAACGTTGGTGATTTAACCACCACGTCAGAGAGCGTCGTACATTGGGATTTAAGGATATTAATTGTGATATCTTTGTATAATCCCTGCACCATTGATTTAGCATACAAAGCTGGAGAGGTTTCATGTGAAAACAAGCAAAAGGAATTGCGTCCGATGCTGCAGTTATGAGGCCTAAAACTTCCATGCACATAGCCACTAAAGGGAATGGCTGAGACTGAAGGTGCCGACAAGCTGCGACCAATTTCATGTCATGGACACTGAATCTATCTGGAAACCTAAAAAGGTGACCCTTGTCTGAGGAATCAAAGAACTTTTTGGTAAATTGATCTTCCAACCATGTTTTCGAAGAAACAACACTAGTTGATTTGTGTGAGATTCTGCAGAACGTAAAGACTGAACTAGTACCAAGATATCGTCCAAATAAGGAAACCCTGCAATACCCTGTTCTCTGATTACAGAGAGTAGGGCACCTAGAACCTTTGAAAAGATTCTTGGAGCTGTTGCTAGGCCAAATGGAAGAGCAACAAATTGGTAATGCTTGTCTAGAAAAGAGGATATCAGGAACTGATAATGTTCTGGATGAATCGGAATATGAAGGTATGCATCCTGCAAGTCTATTGTAGACATATAATGTCCTTGCTGAACAAAAGGCAGAATAGTCCTTATAGTCACCATCTTGAAAGTTGGTACTCTTACATAACGATTCAAAATTTTCAGATCCAGAACTGGCCTGAATGAATTTTCCTTCTTTGGGACAATGAATAGATTTGAATAAAACCCCAGACCTTGTTCCTGAAAAGGAACTGGCATGATTACCCCTGAGGACTCCAGGTCTGAAACACACTTCAGGAAAGCCTGAGCTTTTACTGGATTTGTTGGGTTACATGAGAGAAAAAATCTTCTCACAGGAGGTCTTACTCTGAATCCTATTCGATACCCTTGAGAGACAATGCTCTGAATCCACTGATTTTGGACAGAATTTATCCAAAAATCCTTGAAAAACCTTAATCTGCCCCCCACCAGCTGGGCTGGAATGAGGGCCGCACCTTCATGCGGATTTAGGGGCTGACTTTGGTTTCTTAAATGGCTTGGATTTATTCCAATTTGAGGAAGGCTTCCAATTGGAAACAGATTCCTTGGGGGAAGGATTAGATTTTTGTTCCTTATTCTGACGAAAGGAACTAAAATGATTAGAAGCCTTAGATTTGCCCTTAGGTTTTTATCCTGAGGAACAAAAACTCCCTTTCCCCCAGTAATAGCTGAAATAATAGAATCCAGCTGAGAACCAAATAAATTATTACCTTGGAAAGAAAGAGATAGTAATCTAGACTTAGATGTCATATTAGCATTCCAAGATTTAAGACATAAAGCTCTTCAAGCTAAAATAGCTAAAGACATGAATCTAACATCAATTTTGATAATATCAAAAATGGCATCACAAATAAAATGATTAGCATATTGCAGTAAGCAAATAATGCTAGATACATCAGAATCCAATTCTTGTTGCGCTAAATTCTCCAACCAGAAAGTTGATGCAGCCGCAACATCAGCCAAAGAAATTGCAGGTCTGAGAAGATGACCTGAATATAAATAGGCTTTCCTTAGATAAGATTCAAGCTTCCTATCTAAAGGATCCTTAAAGGAAGTACTATCTTCCATAGGAATAGTGGTACGTTTAGCAAGAGTAGAAATAGTCCCATCAACTTTGGGGATTTTTTCCCAAAACTCTATAGAATTTGCTGGTAAAGGATACAATTTTTTAAAACCTTGAAGAAGGAATAAAAGAAGTACCTGGCTTATTCCATTACTTAGAAATCATATTAGAAATAGCCTCAGGAATAAGAAAACGTCAAGAGGACTGGTTACCTCAATATCCAAAGTAATTAACACTTCTTTTAATAAAGAACGCATATACTCTATTTTAAATAAATAAGTAGATTGGTCAGTGTCAATGTCTGAGGAAGGATCTTCTGTATCAGATAGATCCTCATCAGAGGAGGATAAATTATTATGTTGTTGGTCATTTGAAATTTCATCAACTGAATGAGAAGTTTTAAAAGACCTTTTACGTTTATTAGAAGGTGGAAATGCAGACAAAGCCTTCTGAATAGAATCAGTAACAAATTCTTTAAAATTCATAGGTATATCATGTACATTAGAAGTTGAAGGAACTGCAACTGGCAATGTACTATTACTGATGGACACACTATCTGCATGTAAAAGTTTATCATGACAACTATTACAAATGACATTCTGAGAAATAATTTCCACAATCTTACAACAAATGCACTTAGCTTTGGTAGAACCGATGTCAGGCAGCAAAGTTCCAGCAGATACTTCTGAGGCAGGATCAGATTGAGACATCTTGCAAAATGTAAAAGAAAAAACAACATATAAAGCAAAATTATCAATTTCCTTATATGAAAGTTTCAGGAATGGGAAAAAAATGCAAATAGCAGAGCCCTCTGATAGAGAAAAAGGCAAGAGGCAAACATCAATGGGGTATTAAAATAATGAAAAAGTTTGGCGCCAAGTATGACGCCCAACATAACTGAAATTTTTTTGGCGCCAACAATAACCGGAAATGACACACTCGCGTCACAAACGACACAACCGTGTGTAAGGCTTCGGCGCCAACTATGACGCCGGAAATGATTGCGTCACAGAGTTGCGTCACAGATGTATTTTTCTCGCCAAAAAATTGTTGTGCCAAAAATGACAAAATAAAGTCTAGCATTTAGCGCACCCGCGGGCCTAATGCCGCCCGCAATTTGCAAGAAAAAAGTAGTCAATTTAGAAAAAAATTCTTAAAATATTTATTTTCCCCAAATATGAAACTGACAGTCTGCAGAAGGAAATACATGAACCTGACTCATGGCAAATATAAGTACAATACATATATTTAGAACTTTATATAAATGCATAAAGTGCCAAACCATAGCTGAGGTGTCTTAAGTAATAAAAAACATACTTACCAAAAGACACCCATCCACATATAGCAGATAGCCAAACCAGTACTGAAACAGTTATCAGTAGAGGTAATGGTAAATTGAGAGTATATCGTCGATCTGAAAAGGGAGGTAGGAGATGAATCTCTACGACCGATAACAGAGAACCTATGAAATAGACCCCTATTAGTGAAATCATTGTATTCAATAAGTGATACTCCCTTCACGTCCCTCTGACATTCGCTGTACTCTGAGAGGAATCGGGCTTCAACAATGCTGAGAAGCGCATATCAACGTAGAAATCTTAGCACAAACTTACTTCACCACCTCCATAGGAAGCAAAGTTTGTAAAACTGTATTGTGGGTGGGGTGAGGGGTGTATTTATAGGCATTTTGAGGTTTGGGAAACTTTGCCCCTCCTGGAAGGATTGTATATCCCATACGTCACTAGCTCATGGACTCTTGCCAATTACATGAAAGAAATGGATTATAATGAGCTAATAATCAAATTGCCACAGTTTTACACAAATTTGTTTTGTAGGAGGATATGGAACTGCTGAAGGAGTTAAAGGTTTCTCATTATCGTCTCTCCATCTCTTGGCCTCGGCTCATCCCAACAGGAATTAGAAGTGAGAAACTATAGCTTATGTTTTATGTCTTTATCCCAACTAATGAGCAGGGACCTACAAAGCTGTGGCTATATGGAATGGTGTGTGGGTAAAATTCCAGTACAAACTATCTAATTAAAATAACCACATTTACTAGGCATCCACAAACATAAAAAGTGTTAAAGGACAGTCAAATGCAAAAACTACACACTCCGATTGATTACAGGATCTCAAATTTTACCCCTTTGCACAATACAGATCCAGAGCAGGACATGGACTATGATTGATGACTACATGTGTATGATAATAATTGGCTCACCTTCTATGTCCCACTTGTGAGTTGCAATGGGTTGTTGCATCCAAGTAGGACTTGTTTGCAGGGGTTAAATACATAGTAATCAAGTTTACAACAGAGCAAAAATTGCATGCTTTAATTAATTAGAACATTTTATTTTTGCATTTTCAACAATTATTGTAAATTATCAAGAAAACACATCTAGCATAATAGCTGAAGTTGAAAAAAGACAAAAGGCCAATAGAGTTCAACCTACCTGATTTACAATAACAAGCTGCCAATTGAACGTACATTAATGCAATGAGAAAGCCGACCCATTTAACACAAGCAATCATTTCCCTGATATCTGTTTCTAGCCAGAAATGTATCTAACCCATTTTAAATGTATCTAGGGTTTTGGCATTCACTACCTCCTTAGGCAAGGAGTTTCACAATTTGATTGCTCTAGAGGAGTGGATATTAAATCTCCTCTCCTCTAGCCTAAAAGTATGACCACTTGTCACAATAAATTGCTTCTGCCAACTCTGTATATGGGCCATCAATATATTAACATAAAGATATATTTATATGTGCTCATATAAAAGAACAAACAATCTCAACAAATGTTCAGAATTCATCATTAATAAACCAGACAGTCTCTCTAATTCTAAACAATGGGGTTCATTCCAATCTTGTGAATTGTGTTTATTGGTTCCGAATATGCTTTTTTTTTTTAATATTGTGATCACCTGATCACAATGTAAATGATTCCACCATTTTGATATTGGAAAAATATTGAGTTGGATATTAAAGAAGTTATCCATATAGTGCATGGATAACACAGACTTTTTAAATCTAAGTCTACCCGACCACAAGTTATTGACTAAATAGCAACAACAAATTACACACAACTAATTCAACAGCCAAAGGCACCTGATAAAGTGCAGAACTGGCCTTTTCGACATGTTTGTGAATTTTTCTAGATGATTAGAAATAATTATATTTTCTTGCGCATATGCAATATACTCTGAAGCGGCAAACGACCAGTTTAGATGTAAATATGAATATATGGTCTAGATTCATTATACCTCATCACTTAGCAATTTCATGATTTAACGTATTATGAGAACTGTTATAATCTAGATAAAAAGATATTAGTTGTGGCTATAGCGAATCATGTCCGCCGCACATTGATAAATGCCGACAGCATACGCTGTCGGCATTTATCATTGCACCAGCAGTTCTTGTGCAATACCGCCCCCTGCAGATTTGCGGCCAATCGGCCGCTAGCAGGGGGTGTCAATCAACCTGATCATATTCGATCAACCTGATTATATCATAAATCAACCCCATGGACTCAATCTCATTAACCCATTTTAGGTTTCCCAGTGATCAACAGCTATTATCAGCTATTAACAGTGCTGCAATTGGTGAATGTTGATCGAATATTGTGGGAATGATTAACTCTGGTTGTGTTTGACATTTTATATCAAACGAGAATTTTGGAAAGATTGGGATTGATCCAATATTAGAGACTTGTACTTCATATGAACAGACTGCTTCAGTTCTGATCCACTGAGAAATAAACCATCTCTACTCACACATATGCGCTGCCCTAATGCTGTCATGTAGATATATATTTCTGTCTTGGAACTGACGCTTGATCTCTGGCAGTGTGTCAACTTTGTTTTATTACTTTTTTGTTTTATTCTACAGCTGAAGCAGTGAATGAAAAGGGGATTAAATACTATAATGATTTGATTAACAGTCTCTTGGAAAACAAGATAACTCCTGTGGTCACCTTATATCACTGGGATCTGCCACAGGTCTGTATGCTCAGCTTAAAGAGACAGTAAACAACAGAATTTTTTTTGTTTTAAAAGATAGATAAATCCCTTAATTACCCATTCCCAGTTTTGCATAACCAACAAAGTTATAATAATACATGTTTTACCTCTGTGATTACCTTGTATCTAAGCCTCTGCAGACTGCCCCCTTATTTCAGTTCTTTTAACAGACTTGCATTTTAGCCAATCAGGGCTCACTTCTCAGTAAATTCACGTGCATAAGCTCAATGTTATCTATCTGAAACATATGAACTAACGCCCTCTAGTGGTGAAAAACTGTCAAAATGCATTTAAATTAGCGGCGGCCTTCAAGGTCTAAGAAATTAGTATATGAATCTCCTAGGTTATTATTTTATTTATTATTATCGGTTATTTGTAGAGCGCCAACAGATTCCGCAGCGCTTTCAACTAAGAATTTAAGAGAAAAAAGCAAAATTGGTAATAAAAGTAAACTGGAAAGTTGTTTAAAATTGCATGCCCTATTTGAATCATGAAAGTTTGTTTTGGACTTGACTGTCTGTTTTAAGGGATATTAAAGGGACAGTATACACCAATTTTCATTTAACTGCATGTAATAGACACTACTATAAAGAATAATATGCACAGATACTGATATAAAAATCCAGTATAAACTGTTTAAAAACTTTCTTAGAAGCTGTCAGTTTAGCTCTGTTTAGCTCTGTTGAAAAGGTAGCTAGAACACCCACTTTAAGTGGGAAATAACAGACACCCTTGTCCCCCCTTCCTCTGCATATGAAAAGACTCTTTAAACAAACAGGAGCAAGCTGGAGTAAATACATCAGTATTTTCCTAAAACTTTAGGGCTTGTTCAGGAATTAGTGCAATGTTATTTAAAAATAAGCAAAACTATACATTTAAATTAAAAAAAAACAGTTTGGGCTATAAACATGGATCATCTACAAAACATTTATGCAAAGAAAAATCAAGTGTATAATGTCCCTTTGATTTAACATATTTGTGCTTAAAGTAAACCTGAAAAGAAACAGATTGTGTAAAAACAGCAAACAACTTATTTGTTTTCTTGCAAAATGAGCACTTATAATTTTACATTGTAGCCCCTGAGCCCAGGGAGATAAGATAGGAGACATTTTTGGAATCTTAAAAACAGGAGCACTTAAATTCATAAAAGTTTATAAAGACGCTTATATTTTAAAATACTTACTATTGCGTTATGGTAAACATAACTCCAATTCAGCCCGCATATCCTCCTTTCATTAGAAAATCTATGACCAATCCAGCTTCCTCCAATTGTTGTGTGTCCCACAAGCTGGACGCCAAAGGGGCACACAATGATTGGAGGAAGCCGGATTTGTCATCGATATGCTAAAGACAGCAGGAGATGGGGCCGGAGGATTTGCATTATGTTTACCATACAAAGGTAAGTATTTTAAAAAATAAGCGTCTTTGTAAACTTTAATTAATTAAAGTGCCCCTTTTTTAAGATTATTATTTGATACTGGGCTTTAATTCATTAAAGATTACAATCACATTATGTTGCATTCTACCACTTCTGAGCATGAGCAAACCAGACACTTATAGTCTCTATATTATAACATTATCTAAATAGTAAGCCAGCTCATGTTACTCTAGATATTTTATGACAACAAGCTAGATAAGCATTCCTGTAGAGACCACCTCCTCCTTGCAGGGCTGTGACAGGAAGTAATAGACCCTACACAAATGAAGTTAAAAAAAAAAAAGTTTAAATCCTTTTACAATGATGAATAATACATATTGTAATAATTTATATCAAGTATAGCCCACTGTTAAGTTTTTTTTTATTACAACAATGAAACAGACGGTTTAATATCCCTTTAATGATCAAGTTATAAGACAAACACCATTAAAATGTTGGGAACACCTGAGATGGACAGGTTGTACCAGCATTACTCTGCTGTTAATGAACATAGTTGTAAAAATAGATACGAGTTGTGAAACTGCATTTCTCAGTGACATGGGGTCAAATGATCTAAAGCTCTCCACTCTGGCGAGATGATCTAAGGATTCTCAACTGTACGGCAAAATCCCTCAAAGGAATTCAGAAAGGCAAACTTTAGCTTGGGAACGGTTTATCTAGCTATACAGGGTTCAGGATGTGAAAGAAAACTGTCATACATTTCAGTTTATGCTCAAAAAAGCATCAAAGATTTTGCAAGATTTCTCTTGATGTCAACAAGTATTTAATTATTAGGTCAAAGATCTGAAGAATATTCCTTAATGGGACAGGAAAGTCCAAACTTTCATTATTAAAATAGAACATACAAGTAAAAAAAGAATCCAATTAACTTATATTATTATCATCACATTTGCTTTGTTCTCTTTGTATCCTTTATTTAAGAGTAAGGCAGGCTGAGGAGAGTGCATGTGTATTTAGCAATGTTGCTACCAGCATTGCTGCACCTAGACATGTCCTTCTTAGATTTACTCCCCAAAAAAATGTTACTTAGAGAATAAAAGATTTGTTACTAAGAGAACAAAGACAATTTGACAATATAAGAAAATTGGAAAAAAAAGAAAGTCTAATTTTGAATTTAGCAAAACCTAGTGTATCCTACACCAGTGTTTCTCAACCGCGGTCCTCAAGTACCCCCAACAGGCAAGGTTTTCATTATAGCTGAACCAGTGCACAGATGAAGTAATCAGCTGATGGGTGAGATCAGGTTAGTAACCATGGTAACTGATCAGCTGACTACTTCACCTGTGCACTGGTTTAGCTATAATGAAAACCTGGCATGTTGGGGGAGAAACACTGTCTTACACCCTTCTCCTTTTACCTTTATGCATCATAAAGTTACTATCCTCATACATGTGATGAGCAAGCAGAACTGTAGTTGTGGTACGATCATCTGACTGCTGTAGAACTGTCTATTTGAGCTGGCTTTGGTCTCTTCCACCTCAGACACTTCAGGAGCGGTTCAGTGGTTGGCAGAACATCAGCATGGTCACATACTTCAATGATTATGCCACTCTGTGCTTCGAGAGATTTGGAGATCGAGTGAAACACTGGATTACTTTTAACAATCCATGGGTGAGAGCAATTTTATGTTTGATATGTTGTCCATTTTTGCCAAACAGTGTGATTTTCAGTTTTTCTGTCATGTGAACAAATGGAGGAGATGATTCATGATTAATGGGTTTATAGGAAAATACCAGAAACTGTAAACAAATCTTTGAATTGGAATCCTTCCTTGTACCAGATCCATCCCTTTCTTCTGTAAATTTTAAATATTTCTGCTTGAAGGAGGATACTTTGTTATGAGCTCCCCTTCTATCTTTCTATTGGACCATCACATCTGATGGAAATGCTTTCTTCTATGCTGGAAAATAAACAGGTCCATTAGGACCTCCATTATTATTTTTATTATTATCGGTTATTTGTAGAGCGCCAATAGATTCAGCAACGCTATAAACAAAGGGGCTTACATGGTAAGGGGGCTCAGGGGATAGCAATGGAGGAGAGGAACTGGTATTAGGAAAGGTTAGTATAGGTTGTATGCATCCCTGAACAGTAGAGTCTTTAGGGAGCACTTGAAGCTTTTAAAACTAGAAGAGAGTCTTGTGGAGCGAGGCAGAGAGTTCCACAAGATGGGAGCCAGTCTGGAGAAGTCCTGTAAATGGGAGTGTGATGAGGTGACAAGAGAGGAGGAGAGTAGGAGGTCATGAGCAGAGCGAAGGGGACGGGAGGGAGAGTATCTGGAGACAAGGTCTGAGATTTAGGGGGGAGCAGTGCAGTTGAGGGCTTTGTATGTCAGAATGAGAATTTTGTGTTTGATCCTAGAGGCAAGAGGAAGCCAGTAAAGGGATTGGCAGAGAGGTGCAGCAGATGAAGAGCGACGTGTAAGGAAGATGAGTCTGGCAGAGGCATTCATTATGGATTGTAAAGGAGTTAGGGGGCAGGTGGGGAGACCAGAGAGGACAGAGTTGCAGTAATCAAGGCGAGAAAGAATGAGAGAGTGGATTAAAATCTTAGTTGTATCTTGTGTAAGGAAGTGTCTAATTTTAGAGATGTTTTTAAGGTGGAAGCGGCAGGCTTTAGCCAAGGACAGAATGTGAGGCGTGAAAGAAAGATCTGAGTCAAATGTGACCCGAGACATCGGGCGTGCGGGGTAGGGGTAATGATGGAGTTGCTCCATACAAAGGAAGTGCTGAGTTCCGTGTCCATAGAGTGCAAAGCTCATGCCAGACACAGAGTAATCCCACATTTCCATCTTGAATGCATTGGGTTCTGGGATAAGATTCTTTAATTATCCAGTGATGGGTGTGTCTTATTACGATGATTAATTATATACTTATCACCAGCTGCTCAATTTATTTTTCTATAGTTCTAAAGGTCTAAGATTATCACACATGCACATCACATAGACAACAATATAATGGATCCTATGTACTACACCTCCACATGTTATTTTTCATTAGTTTGGTCCCCTGTTCTGTAGTATGTCCCACAACCTTAACATTAAACACTTTTGAGATTGTACTATACATGTAATTATGTCTATAAAAAAAACATTGCAATTTACTTCTGCATTATTTATTTTGTCCCCTTTTTTGTAATTTAAGTTTGTTTCCAGTGCAGAACTCCAGACTTATTTTAACACTGCAATATTCGACAAAACCACTGGTTGCACACTCTAGTGACTCATTGTTGATAGCTTTCCCTAATTGGCTTCTGCAAAGAAGATTAGATAAATGAACCCTAAGTTACAATATGGTGGCACCCATTCCTTTTTAGATTTAATAACTTTACACTTGTTTCTTTAACATCTAAACAACTAATATAATTATACAAATAAATATATTGTCTTATCTAGAATTTATTTAATGCTTAAGGTCCCTTTAAAGGGAGTCTATTTGAACATTTTTATTATTTAAAGAGGTAGATAATACTTTTTATTACCCATTCCCCTGTTTTGCATAACCAACACAGCTATATTAATACACTTTTTACCTCTGTGATTACCTTGCACCTAAGATCCTGCAAACTGCCCCTTATCACAGTGCTTTTTACAATCTTGCATTTTAGCCAATCAATGCTGTTTCTTGAATAACCATTATCATTCTCCACTGGAGTGAGCACAATGTTATCTATATGGCACACACTGTCTGGCTGTTGTGCAAGATTTAGAAACTGATAGAAAGCAGTGAAATAAGGGGCGGCCTGCAGGGACTTAGAAACAGGCAAACAGAGGTTATATTGCAAAGCTGGGAAATGGGTAGTAAAGGTGTTATATATATATATATATATATATATATATATATTTAAACATAAAAAAAAAAAAAAAAAGTAGACTGTCCCTTTACGTTTTCCACACTGGAAGTCTTCCTCAGACAAACATGCTGCTTGAGATTTGTCATAGCATTGTTGGTCTTGTATGGGTAGGTACCTAATGACATCATGTTAAACATGCATGATCATGCACTCAAGGGAACCACTGCCTGCAGTGTACATGATGACATACACCTTACTCAATATGAAAATGCCCTCCAAAGAATTTACCTAGCAACTCAAGAAAGCCCCACATGCCTCAAATAAGGGTAATAAACCGACACCAAGCTAACCTGCTATTTCATATGGGACCTCAGTGCCTTCATTTGGTAATCTCTTGATCCATTTGGCCTCCAGTAAGATAAAGGTATATGCAGAAGAAACAAAATCCTATTCAACTAAACTGAGAACGTAGGGGGGGGGGGGGGAGTCTTTATGTTGGTAAAAGGTGGTGTAGTTGTATCTGTCCATTCTCTACTTAAAGGAGGGGTATCTCACTGGTGAGCTAAGATAAAATGCTTATATAAATGAAGGTGCTACTGATTTACAACTAAAAAGCGAGAGAGAGGGGTGAGAGACTTATTGTTGATGTGTTGTTTTAGATCTGTTAGCCTGTAACTACCTGAAGCATTTTGTTCTTACTTATGTTCTAGTCTGTGGCTGTTGAAGGCTATGAAACTGGGGAACATGCTCCAGGTCTGAAGCTGAGGGGTACAGGAGCATACAAGGCAGCTCATCACATTATTAGGGTAAGAATACACTATCAAGTTAATACTGCCTGAGATTGCTTCTTGTATTTGTCTTACTAACCCCACACAACTATGCACACTAGTCCTGATTATTAGGTACAGAAAATAAAAGAACAGAACAAGAAATATCAGAATGCCTAATATGACGGCACACAGATTGTTATAATGGGCCATACGTGACAGAAAAACAAACAGAACTTATGGGTTGTCTTTGCTCCATCTAAAAAGAGTATTTAAAAATGTATTACATTTAATTTTTTTGTGCGAAAACAGAGGTGAAACTAGAACTCAGGGCAAAGTCTGTGGCAGGACCCCCCTCATGAGAACAGCACTGCTTCCAAAGCATAGCTAATATTAACAGGGGTCAAAATTTCAAGTCCTAAGCTACCAGCGAGCCCAAGATGCTAGTCGCCAATTTTGAGCTTACCCACTGCCTGCACACATCACACCCACTAACCCCCCCCCCTCCCCGTTGCCTATGTTTAACCAATGTAAAACAATTATTGTACAGTATTTTTTTTTATATTGTTTTTGTTTTACCATAAATTAAACAATGCTACATACAGAAATAAATTAACAAAATTAAGTGCATAGCAGTTAGCAACGTCAATGAGGGTTCTGGAAAAGACAACAGCTGGACAAAAAAAGGAAGTTGTTGAACTCAGAGAAAGCAGAGAGTGTTGACATTAATAGCAGACCTGGACATTTTTTTATAACTATCATCTCCCATCTATCTTTCTCCACTGCCTCCTCTCTTCAATCTCTCTTTTTACCCCCTCCCTTCTCTCTCAGGCCATATCTTCTCTTTACACTTTTTCTCTCTCCTCTCTCTTCAATCTTTTTTTTTCTCTACTCTTTTTTTAATGCTTTATTTTTTTCCACTTTAACTTTTCCTCTCCAATCTCTCTCTGCTCCTGTCTACCCTCTCAGAAGTAACAGTCTAAGCACTCATGCGGGACCTAAAGCCCTAGAGGAATAACCTATTCCTGCCCTTTCATGGATATATAATTTCCCTTCAGATAATATTTGTAGACATTCAATTACTAACTTTCACTCGCCACTGTTAAATTTCCACTCGCCAATGGCTAGTGGAAATTGTGTGTATATATGTGTACACACATATATATATATATATATATATATATACACAAACACATGCACACACACAGAAACACATATACAAACACACACAAAAAATGGCTTAAATGTATAATGGGCTGATGAATGAAACTAAATGACTTACATATCATGTGTCTGTGTTCCAGGCACATGCTAAGGTGTGGCACACTTATAACAAGCACTGGCGCAGCAAGCACAAAGGTAAGGTAACCAGCATGCTAATATCTGCATCTAAAGAGAACAGGCAACTACCAGGGCTGGAATAAGAAATCATATCTGCCCTGGAAATTTTTGAATACCGATCCGCCCCCCCTGGCTGCCTCCCTGGCCCAGCCCCCCCCCCCGTTACCTTTCGACTTCCAGTAGCAGAGTGGCCTTCTATGCGCTATGCTCTGCCTAAGATTCACTCCGTGTCCTGGTTGGGAGGCTCCCTCTGCACCTCTGCCCAGGATGAGGCCCTGCAGCACTAATGGCCCACTGGGAAATCTCCCGGCATCCCGGTGGGCCAATCTGGCACTGGTGCCTTCTTAAGCAGCAGTGTTTGCAAAAATGTTCTACCCCGATACCATAGGCCTAGTTTCCATTGCTGTTGTATACTAGTTGTAACATAACACAAATATCTGAGCCTACCTAGGTTTACTCTTTAACAAAGGATACCAAGAAAATAAAGAAAAAGTGAGCATTAAATGTTAAGTTTTACGTTACTTTTTAAAGGTTGTCAGATTGACATTTACTTTACTATAGGTTTTGTTGGAATCTCATTAACCACTGAATGGGGAGAACCTGTGGATATTTCGAGTCAGAAGGACATTGAAGCTGCAGAAAGATTTGTCCAGTTTAACTTTGGATGGTTTGCAAATCCGATTTACAATGGAGACTATCCCCAGATCATGAAAGAATATATAGGCAAGTGGTAACGATATATGAACACACACCAAGCCCCGCTCCTTTATTGATGTTTACATAAATAAGAAATGATTTTACTTCAATTTGCCTAATAAATGTATCACTATATAACATTTACAGGCAGGATCACTTAAAGGGACACAAAACCATATTTTTTTCTTTCATGATTCAAAAAGAGCATGCAATTATAAGCAACTTTATAATTTATTCCTATTATACATTTTTCTTTGTTCTCTTGCTTTGTTAATTAAAAAAAACATGAATGTAAGCATAGCCGGCCCATTTTGGTTTAGCACGTGCTGATTGGTGGCTAAATGTAGCCACCAATCAGCAAGCGTTACCCAGATGCGGAACCAAAAATTGTCCGGCTCCTATGCTTACATTCTTGCTTTTTCAAATATAGATAGCAAGAGAACGAAGAAGAAAAAATGATAGGAGTAAATTATAAAGTTGCTTAAAAGTTGCATTATCTGAATCATGAAAGAAAAAAATGGGTTTTGTGTCCCTTTAAAGGGATAGAAAATCCAATTTTTTCCCAGATGTTCTAATTTACTTCTATTATCCAATGTTCTTTGTTCTCTTGGTAACCTTAGTTGATGGAGCAGCAATGCACTACTGGGACCCAGCTGAACACATTGGGTGAACAAATGACAAGAGGTATATATATATATATATATATATATATACACATACACAACCACCAAGTAGTGCAATGCAGTTCCTGAGACTACCTAGGTATACTTTTCAACAAAGGATAATAAGAGAACCCAGCAAATTAGATTAGATGTAAAGATTATAAAGTTTTTAAAAATGCAAGCTCTATACGAATCATGAAAGTTTAACTTTGACTTTACTGCTCCTTTAAACTATGTTATTATATTCACACATGAACAACTTATCAGCTAGTTTAAGATACCGACATCCATTTCATATACTGACCGTATATCTATATAAATACACTCACACATTTATAATAAGACACAGTAAATGAAGCACTTACCCGTCTTAAAAGTACATCAACAAAACTAGTGAAGCTTTACAACCTATTTCTCTCTTGAAGTGGTACTCGTATAAAATGTAATGTATATATGTACAGTATTTTCATATAATATATATCAATGTTTTGGCCCTCATGGGGAACTTAATCAGTGTACATGCAAAATATTGTAAAATATGCACACCACATGTGCTACTTTGCTGCCACCCACTGGACATAAAATAATAATACAGCATTCTAAACGATTAATGTTCAAATCTCAATTTGAATTTAATTTTCCATTATGAAGACTAAAAATTATTTTAAACCCCCCCCCCCCAAAACCCATAACTATAGCAACTGTGCTAACTTTTTCTCCCCATAGAGTTTAATGGAGAGAGCATAAGAAAGACACATATCCCTCACTTGCTAACCAGACAGGAGTTATTAATATTTCACATTCCAATGGTCTTCACATAGAATTTTTGTATTTTTATTATTATATATATATATATATATATATATATATATATATATATACACATATATATTCATATATATATATATATATATATATATATATATATATATATATATATATATATATATATATATATATACAGAGAGAAGTGCACTCACAGGAACCAACAACTGGCTCAATACCATTGTTAGCCTGTTCTATGGTGATTTACCACCTGGGTGTAGCTTTTTAGCCCAGTAATGCTTTTCACAGAGTAGAACTTTCCTGTAGTATATCAGTCTGATTCCACCTATTACGGTCAGTCCAGTGCCAAAATACCAGGCAATTCCTCTCTGAACAAGGAACACAGCAACCCCAGATGATCGTTTCGGCCTTCATTGGGCCTCGTCAGTGAGGTGTAGCCAGACGTGGACTCCTTGCTAAGTGTGCTAAGAGGAATATGGCTACACCTCACTGACAAGGCCCAATGAAGCCGAAAAAGATCGTCTGGGGTTGCTATGTTCCTTGTTCAGAGAGGAATTGCCTGGTATTTCGGCACTGGACTGACCTTAATAGGCGGAATCAGACTGATATACTACAGGAAAGTTCTACTCTCTGAAAAACATTACTGAACTAAAAGAAGCTGCACCCAGGTGGTAAATCGCCATAGAACAGGCTAACAATGGTATTGAGCCGGTTGTTTGTTCATGTGAGTGTGCTTCTCTCTGTGTGTATTTAGTCTCTCTATGGGATAAAGGGGCAACCAGACGTGGACTCCTTCCTCAGTGTGCTTAGAGGAATATGGCTACACCTCATTGAAGAGGCCCAATGAAGGCCGAAACGATCGTCTGGGGTTGCTGTATCTCTTGTTCAGAGAGGAATTGCCTGGTATTTCGGCGCTGGATTGACTGTAATAGGCGGAATCAGACTGATATACTACAGGAAAGTTCTACTCTGTGAAAAGCATTACTGGGCTAAAAGAAGCTGCACCCAGGTGGTAAATGCCATAAAACAGGCTAACAATGGTATTGAGACGGTTGTTCATTCCTGTGAGTGCACTTCTCTTTGTATATAAATATATAATAATGTTAATGTAAAATAAATATCTATACCTATATATATACTGTATATACATACACCTATATCAATGTTCCCTCTAAGGTGCGCGGAAGCGCACCTTCCTTACCGGTGTAGCGCAGGCAGAATGTCAGGACGCACAAAACACCAAAGGGATGGGGAAAGTGAAGTATCGCCAGGGCCATTTTTAGGTGAGAGCAAAGGCTCCATCAGGGGCGGATGTGTTGCACTGTCAGCACCATCTCAGAGCTGTATACAGGAAGCAGGCTGGATGCGTGCTGGGTCCAATGTGCAGCAGTTTTAAACTTCAGCGAGGGTTCTGGATTTCTTCCATGCCTGCTCTCTCCATGGTACGTTCCTCATTGGTCTCTAAACTTTTATAAAATCTCTCAGAGTGTGCAGGGCCAAGGGGTGCCAAAGCAGTTGTTACAGATTAAATCAGCACCGCTTGGCCCTGCACACTCTGAGAGATTTTATAAAAAAAATAGTGACCCAGTAATGATGAACGTACCATGGAGAGAACGGGCAGAAAATAAGTCCAGTCCCCTAGTGGAAGTTTAAAACTGGGTAATATTGTGTGCAGGCTATTAGAAGACAGGGCAGATTGGAAGTGGCAGTGTAGCTAATGTGCTTCTCTCCTCACCTTCCTGCAGAAATAAATATATGAGTGCGGGAGAGGTCCCCCAACAATGGTAGGATGATCCTAGTTGTCTTTTAAATGAGGAGGCTCCTATATTATTGTAGTAACTTAAAAGTATTTAGATGGTAATGGAATTTATATGCATAGAGGCCAATTTATCAATGTCCACCAGACATCACTGAATGCCAACAGCATACGCTGTCGGCATTTAACATTGCACAAGCAGTTCTGGTGAACTGCTTGTGCAATGCCACCCCCTGCAGATTCGCAGCCAATCGGCCACTAGCAGTGGGTGTCAATCAACCCGATTGTACACGATCAGGCGGATTGATGTCCGTCGCCTCAGAGGAGGTCTTAACCCCTTAGTGACCAGAGCACTTTTCCATTTTCTGTCCGTTTGGGACCAAGGCTATTTTTACATTTCTGCGGTGTTTGTGTTTAGCTGAAATTTTCCTCTTACTCATTTACTGTACCCACACATATTATATACCGTTTTTCTCGCCATTAAATGGACTTTCTAAAAATACCATTATTTTCATCATATCTTATAATTTACTATAAAAAAAATTATAAAATATGAGGAAAAATGGAAAAAAACACACTTTTTCTAACTTTGAACCCCAAAATCTGTTACATATCTACAACCACCAAAAAACACCCATGCTAAATTGTTTCTAAATTTTGTCCTGAGTTTAGAAATACCCAATGTTTACATCTTCTTTGCTTTTTTTGTAACTTATAGGGCCATAAATACAAGTAGCACTTTGCTATTTTCAAACCATTTTTTTTCAAAATTAACGCTAGTTACATTAGAACACTAATATCTTTCAGGAATCCCTGAATATCCATTGACATGTATATATTTTTTTTTAGAAGACATCCCAAATTATTGATCTAGGCCCATTTTGGTATATTTCATGCCACCATTTCACCGCCAAATGCGATCAAATACAAAAAATTGTTCACTTTTTCACGAATTTTTTCACAAACTTTCAGTTTCTCACTGAAATTATTTACATACTGCTTGTGCAATTATGGCATAAATGGTTGTAAATTCTTCTCTGGGATCCCCTTTGTTCAGAAATAGCAGACATATATGGCTTTGGCATTGCTTTTTGGTAATTAGAAGGCCGCTAAATGCCACTGCGCACCACACATGTATTATGCCCAGCAGTGAAGGGGTTAATTAGGGAGCATGTAAGGAGCTTTTTGGGGGTAATTTTAGCTTTAGTGTAGTGTAGTAGACAACCCCAAGTATTGATCTAGGCCCATTTTGGTATATTTCATGCCACCATTTCACCGCCAAATGCGATCAAATTAAAAAAAACGTAAAATTTTTCATAATTTTAGGTTTCTCACTGAAATAATTTACAAACAGCTTGTACAATTATGGCACAAATGGTTGTAAATGCTTCTCTGGGATCCCCTTTGTTCAGAAATAGCAGACATATATGACTTTGGAGTTGCTTTTTGGTAATTAGAATGCTGCTAAATGGCGCTGCGCATTACACGTGTATTATGGCTAGCAGTGAAGGGGTCAATTAGGTAGCTTGTAGGGAGCTTGCAGGGTTAATTTTAGCTTTAGTGTAAAGATCAGCCTCCCACCTGAAACATCAGACCCCCTGATCCCTCCCAAACATCTCTCTTCCCTCCCCTACCCCACAAATGTCCCCGCCATCTTAAGTACTGGCAGAAACTCTGCCAGTACTAAAATAAAAGGTATATTTGGGCTTTTTTGTGCATTTTTTGTTAGCATATTTACATATGCTTCTGTGTAGGGATCCCCCTTAGCCCCCAACCTCACTGATCCCCCACTAAACAGCTCTCTAACCCTCCCCCTCTGACTTAATGTGCGCCATCTTGGATACTGGCAGCTGTCTGCCAGTACCCAGTTTAGTGAAAAAAAGCTTTTTTTTAAATAAAATATGTCCCTTTTCTGTAGTGTAGCTTTCCCCCCCCAAGACCAACCCCCACCCCTTCCAGATCCCTTAGATGGTTTTTCAAAATAAAGTTTATTAAATTTTTTTTTTACTTTTACTTTTTAACTTTTCTGTAGTGTAGCGGTTCCCACCCGCTCCCGCCCCGTGCACGCGCCCGCCCGCCACCCCCCCGTGCACGCGCGCGCGCCCCCGACGGTCCCGATCCCGATCCCGCCCCCCGTGACGTCACGCGCAACACCGATGGCCGCCCACCCGCCTCCCAATTCGGCTCCCACCCACCAACGATACCGGCCATCGATGTCCGGTGCAGAGAGGGCCACAGAGTGGCTCTCTCTGCATCGGATGGCCATGTATGGTTATTGCAGGATGCCTCCATATCGAGGCATCACTGCAATAACCGGAAAGCAGCTGGAAGCGAGCAGGATCGCTTCCAGCTGCTTTCCACACCGAGGACGTGCAGGGTACGTCCTCAGGCATTAACTGCCTTTTTTTTGAGGACGTACCCTGCACGTCCTCGGTCATTAAGGGGTTAAGACTGCTGCTTCTTAACTCCTGTTTCCGGCAAACAGATGCATTGGGGCCGATTGACACTTTCATAAATCGGCCCCATTTATTTATAAAATATTTTACCAGGAAAGATACATTAAGATTTCTCTCATTTTCAAGTATGTCCTGGGTACACAAAACATTGCATTAATACAATGGGTACAATAAAATACAAAACCAATAATAATACACAATGGCCTCTAGTTATCAAGCCGTCAACCGCAAATACGCTGTAATTCCGCAGCGTATTTGTGGCGAGGCTGATTTGCCTTAGTTATCAAAGGCTAGAGACCGGCAAAAGTAGAATATAGTGACGTAAGCTTCGATCTGCCGACACAGATCGATTCTTACGTCACTCCAGTCGTGCTGAACGCAAGTTCGGCACAATCTGACTACTTTTGCTAGTTATCAAATAACTAGCAGGTACGCTCGGCACTATTCCGGCCCAGCGTACCTGGTTTTCAATCCATAGGAATCAATGGGAGTCTGACAGCAGCGAAAGCTCATGTTCGCTGCTGCCCGATATCTCATTGATTTCTATGGGAGATGTCTGCGCCTAACACCCTAACATGTACCCGAGTCTAAACACCCCTAATCTGCCCCCCCTACACCGCCGACACCTAAATAAATTTATTACCCCCTAAACCGCCGCTCCCGGACCCCGCCGCCACTATAATAAATGTATTAACCCCTAAACCGCCGCTCCTGGACCCCGCCGCAACTATAATAAATATATTAACCCCTAAACCGCCGCTCCCGGACCCCGCTGCCACCTACATTATACCTATTAACCCCTAATCTGCCGCCCCCTATACCGCCGCCACTTATATTAAAATTATTAACCCCTATCCTGCGGATCCCGGACCCCGCCGCAACTAAATTAAATGTTTAACCCCTAAACCGCCACTTCCGGACCCCGCCGCCAGCTATATTAAACTTATTAACCCCTAAACCTAAGTCTAACACTAACACCCCCCTAACTTAAATATTATTTTAATAAACCTAAATACATATTACTTTTATTAACTAAATTATTGCTATTTAAAACTAAATACTTACCTGTAAAATAAACCCTAAGATAGCTACAATATAACTAATAATTATATTGTAGCTATTTTAGGATTTATTTTTATTTTACAGGCAACTTTGTATTTATTTTAACTAGGTAGAATAGTTATTGAATAGTTAATAACTATTTAATAGCTACCTAGCTAAAATAAATACAAAATTACCTGTATAATAAATCCTAACCTAATTTACAATTACACCTAACACTACACTATCATTAAATTAATTAAATTAATTAACTACAATTACCTAAAATTAAATACAATTAAATAAACTAAACTATAGTACAAAAAACAAAACAAAACACCAAATTACAGAAAATAATATTTTTTTACAAGAAGTTTAAATTAATTACACCTAATCTAACCCCCCTAATAAAATAAAAAAGCCCCATAAAAAAATAAAATGCCCTACCCTATACTAAATACAAAGTAATCAGCTCTTTTACCAGCCCTTAAAAGGGCTTTTTGTGGGGCATTGCCCCAAAGTAATCAGCTCTTTTACCTGTAAAAAAAAATACAACCCCCCCCAACATTAAAACCCACCACCCACATACCCCTACTCTAACCCATCCAAACCCCCCTTAAAAAAACCTAACACTTACCCCCTGAAGATCACCCTACCTTTAGCCGTCTTCACCCAGCCGGGCTGAACTCTTCATCCAAGCGGGGCAGAAGTGGTCCTCCATCCGGTAGAAGTCTTCATCCAAGCGGTGTCTTCTATCTTCAATCATCCGGAGCGGAGCCATCTTCCATCCAGCCGATGCAGAGCCATCTTCTTCCAACAACGTCCTAACACCGAATGAAGGTACCTTTAAGGGACGTCATCCAAGATGGCGTCCCTTGAATTCCGATTGGCTGATAGGATTCTATTAGCCAATCGGAATTAAGGTAGGAAAAATCCGATTGGCTAATTCAATCAGCCAATCGGATTGAAGTTCAATCCGATTGGCTGATCCAATCAGTCAATCGGATTGACCTTGCATTCTATTGGCTGTTCCGATCGTCGTTGGAAGAAGATGGCTCCACGTCGGCTGGATGGAAGATGGCTCCACTCCGCTCCAGATGATTGAAGATAGAAGACGCCGCTTGGATGAAGACTTCTACCGGATGGAGGACCTCTTCTGCCCCGCTTGGATGAAGAGTTCGTCCCGGCTGGGTGAAGACGCCTAAAGGTAGGGTGATCTTCAGGTGGTTAGTGTTAGTTTTTTTTAAGGGGGGTTTGGGTGGGTTAGAGTAGGGCTATGTGGGTGGTGGGTTGTATTTTTTTTTACAGGCAAAAGAGCTGATTACTTTGGGGCAATGCCCCGCCTAAAAAGCCCTTTTAAGGGCTGGTAAAAGAGCTGATTACTTTTTAATTTAGTATAGGGCATTTTATTTTTTGGGGGGGGCTTTTTTATTTTATTAGGGGGCTTAGATTAGGTGTAATTAGTATAAACTTCTTGTAAAAAATTTTATTTTCTGTAATTTAGTGTTGTTGTTTTTTTGTACTATAGTTTAGTTTATTTAATTGTATTTAATTTTAGGTAATTGTAGTTAATTAATTTAATGATAGTGTAGTGTTAGGTGTAATTGTAATTGTAATTTAGGTTAGGATTTATTTTACAGGTAATTTTGTATTTATTTTAGCTAGGTAGCTATTAAATAGTTATTAACTATTTAATAACTATTCTACCTAGTTAAAATAAATACAAACTTACCTGTAAAATAAAAATAAATCCTAAAATAGCTACAATATAATTATTAGTTATATTGTAGCTATCTTAGGGTTTATTTTACAGGTAAGTATTTAGTTTTAAATAGGAATTATTTAGTTAATAATAGTAACATGTATTTAGATTTATTAAAATAATATTAAAGTTAGGGGGGTGTTAGTGTTAGACTTAGGTTTAGGGGTTAATAAGTTTAATATAGGTGGCGGCGGTATAGGGGGGCAGGATAGGGGTTAATAAGTTTAATATAGGTGGCAGCTGGGTCCGGGAGTGGCGGTTTAGGGGTTAAACATTTAATTTAGTTGCGGCGGGGGCCAGGAGCGGTGGTTTAGGGGTTAATGAGTTTATTGTAGGTGGCGGCGGTGTAGTGGGGGGCAGGATAGCGGTTAATAAATGTAATGTAGGTGGCGGCGGTGTAGTGGGGGGCTGGATAGGGGTTAATAAATGTAATGTAGGTGGCAGTGGGCTCCGGGTGCGGCGGTTTAGGGGTTAAACAATTTATTTAGTTGTGACGGGGTCTGGGATCCGCAGGATAGAGGTTAATAAATTTAATATAGGTGGCGGCGGTATAGGGGGCGGCAGATTAGGGGTTAATAGGTATAATGTAGGTGGCGGCGGGGTCCCGGAGCGGCGGTTTAGGGGTTAATATATTTATTATAGTTGCGGCGGAGTCCAGGAGCGGCGGTTTAGGGGGTAATAACTTTATTTAGGTGCGGGGGGCTCCGGGAGCGGCGGTTTAGGGGGTAAAACAGTATAGTTTAGTGTGGGTGCTTAGTGACAGACTAGCAAGAAAGCTGCGAAGAAGCCGATGAGCAGCGAGATCGATGACTGTTAGTTAACAACAGTCCATTGCTCATCGCACCGTACTTGGTGTGCGGCTTCTTAACAGCTTTCTTGATAACTTTGGCGAACGTATTCAGGTCCGCGGTGGCGATGGTAGGCGAGCTTAGGCGAGCGTATTGGGCCGGCGAATGCAGGAAAGTAGACGGCTTCATACATAGAGGCCAATATATGCACAAAAATTTAACATAGAACAGGTAGGAAATATATAATCAACCATGACAGGTCCATTCTGTTTTGAGATATGTAGAGAGGGATCTCTTAAAGGATTTTAGGCTTGGGGAAGGTTTGAAAGTGTGCGGGAGGTCATTCCATAACTGTGGAACTCGGTAGGAAAAGGAGGATCAAGCTGCTTTCTTTTTGTATTGAGGCAGACTAAATAATGTGCTGGTACTGGATCGGAGGTTATAGGAGGTGGGAATAGCCGGGGAGAGCATTCTGCTCAGGTAGGGTAGGAGCTTCCCAGAAAGGCTCTTAAGCACAAGGCAGGAAAGATGGAGGAAGCGTCTGGATTCCAGCGACAGCCAGTTTAGTTCTTTTAGCATGTCACAATGGTGGGTCCTCTAGTTACATTGTAGCACAAAGCGGCAGAACGAGTTATACAATGTATTAAGTTTATTAAGGTGAGTTTGCGGTGCAGGTGCATATACTACAGCCCCATAATCCACGACTGGCATCAGCATTTGCTGTACAATCTTTTCCTTTACAGTAGGGCTGAGGCAGGATTTGTTTCTGTACAGGGCACCTATTTTTGGATAAAGTTTAGATGCCAGTTTTTCTATATGGAGGCCAAAAGATAGATTAGGGTCTAACAACATACCCAAGTATTTAAAAGAGTGGACTGCGGTCAGCGTGCAATTTGATTTTGTTTTGATGCATAGATGGGAATTTTGTAGTTTGTGTATTTTAGGTCCCGTTCCAAAGATCATTGTGACAGTTTTGTCAGTGTTTAGGAAGAGTTTGTTTTTTGAGATCCACTTTTCTTCCTCTGTGAACTGGTCTTGGAGCATTGCTTCAAGCTGCGGCATATCGGAATTGTTTGCATAGATTACCGTGTCATCTGCATACATGTGTACAGTTGAGGATTTGCAGACATTAGGCAGATCATTTATGAATAATGTGAATAGTAGAGGGCCGAGAATGGAACTTTGGGGAACACCACACGTGACTGGGATAGGGAGTCACTGTCAGAAATGGAGACATATTGTGATCGATCCGATACATATGATCGAAACCAGGTTAGCGGATGATCACTAATACCTAAATTTTCTCCAACATAGGTGTGTCCGGTCCACGGCGTCATCCTTACTTGTGGGATATTCTCCTCCCCAACAGGAAATGGCAAAGAGCCCAGCAAAGCTGGTCACATGATCCCTCCTAGGCTCCGCCTACCCCAGTCATTCTCTTTGCCGTTGTACAGGCAACATCTCCACGGAGATGGCTTAGAGTTTTTTAGTGTTTAACTGTAGTTTTTATTATTCAATCAAGAGTTTGTTATTTTGAAATAGTGCTGGTATGTACTATTTACTCAGAAACAGAAAAGAGATGAAGATTTCTGTTTGTATGAGGAAAATGATTTTAGCAACCGTAACTAAAATCCATGGCTGTTCCACACAGGACTGTTGAGAGCAATTAACTTCAGTTGGGGGAACAGTATGCAGTCTCTTGCTGCTTGAGGTATGACACATTCTAACAAGACGATGTAATGCTGGAAGCTGTCATTTTCCCTATGGGATCCGGTAAGCCATGTTTATTACGATCGTAAATAAGGGCTTCACAAGGGCTTATTAAGACTGTAGACTTTTTTTGGGCTAAATCGATTCATTATTAACACATATTTAGCCTTGAGGAATCATTTTATCTGGGTATTTTGATATAATAATATCGGCAGGCACTGTATTAGACACCTTATACCTTAGGGGCTTTCCCAAAGCATAAGCAGAGCCTCATTTTCGCGCCGGTGTGGCGCACTTGTTTTTGAGAGGCATGGCATGCAGTCGCATGTGAGAGGAGCTCTGACACTTAGGAAAGACTTTCTGAAGGCGTCATTTGGTATCGTATTCCCCTTTGGGCTTGGTTGGGTCTCAGCAAAGCAGATACCAGGGACTGTAAAGGGGTTAAAGTTTAAAACGGCTCCGGTTCCGTTATTTTAAGGGTTAAAGCTTCCAAATTTGGTGTGCAATACTTTTAAGGCTTTAAGACACTGTGGTGAAAATTTGGTGAATTTTGCACAATTCCTTCATGTTTTTTCGCAATTGCAGTAATAAAGTGTGTTCAGTTTAAAATTTAAAGTGACAGTAACGGTTTTATTTTAAAACGTTTTTGTACTTTGTTATCAAGTTTATGCCTGTTTAACATGTCTGAACTACCAGATAGACTGTGTTCTAAATGTGGGGAAGCCAGAATTCCTATTCATTTAAATAAATGTGATTTATGTGATAATGACAATGATGCCCAAGATGATTCCTCAAGTGAGGGGAGTAAGCATGGTACTGCATCATTCCCTCCTTCGTCTACACGAGTCTTGCCCACTCAGGAGGCCCCTAGTACATCTAGCGCGCCAATACTCCTTACTATGCAACAATTAACGGCTGTAATGGATAATTCTGTCAAAAACATTTTAGCCCAAATGAACACTTGTCAGCGTAAGCGCGGCTGCTCTGTTTTAGATACTGAAGAGCATGGCAACGCTGATACTAATATCTCTGAAGGGCCCCTAACCCAGTCTGATGGGGCCAGGGAAGTTTTGTCTGAGGGAGAAATTACTGATTCAGGGAACATTTCTCAACAGGCTGAACCTGATGTGATTGCATTTAAATTTAAGTTGGAACATCTCCGCATTCTGCTTAAGGAGGTATTATCCACTCTGGATGATTGTGACAAGTTGGTCATCCCAGAGAAACTATGTAAAATGGACAAGTTCCTAGAGGTGCCGGGGCTCCCAGAAGCTTTTCCTATACCCAAGCGGGTGGCGGACATTGTTAATAAAGAATGGGAAAGGCCCGGTATTCCTTTCGTCCCTCCCCCCATATTTAAAAAATTGTTTCCTTTGGTCGACCCTAGAAAGGACTTATGGCAGACAGTCCCCAAGGTCGAGGGGGCGGTTTCCACTTTAAACAAACGCACCACTATACCCATAGAGGATAGTTGTGCTTTCAAAGATCCTATGGATAAAAAATTAGAAGGTTTGCTTAAAAAGATGTTTGTTCAGCAGGGTTACCTTCTACAACCAATTGCATGCATTGTCCCTGTCGCTACAGCCGCATGTTTCTGGTTCGATGAGCTGATAAAGGCGGTCGATAGTGATTCTCCTCCTTATGAGGAGATTATGGACAGAATCAATGCTCTCAAATTGGCTAATTCTTTCACCCTAGACGCCACTTTGCAATTGGCTAGGTTAGCGGCTAAGAATTCTGGGTTTGCTATTGTGGCGCGCAGAGCGCTTTGGTTGAAATCTTGGTCGGCTGATGCGTCTTCCAAGAACAAGCTACTTAACATTCCTTTCAAGGGGAAAACGCTGTTTGGCCCTGACTTGAAAGAGATTATCTCTGATATCACTGGGGGTAAGGGCCACGCCCTTCCTCAGGATCGGCCTTTCAAGGCAAAAAATAAACCTAATTTTCGTCCCTTTCGTAGAAACGGACCAGCCCGAGGTGCTACGTCCTCTAAGCAAGAGGGTAATACTTCTCAAGCCAAGCCAGCTTGGAGACCAATGCAAGGCTGGAACAAGGGAAAGCAGGCCAGGAAACCTGCCACTGCTACCAAGACTGCATGAAATGTTGGCCCCCGATCCGGGACCGGATCTGGTGGGGGGCAGACTCTCTCTCTTCGCTCAGGCTTGGGCAAGAGATGTTCTGGATCCTTGGGCGCTAGAAATAGTCTCCCAAGGTTATCTTCTGGAATTCAAGGGACTTCCCCCAAGGGGGAGGTTCCACAGGTCTCAGTTGTCTTCAGACCACATAAAAAGACAGGCATTCTTACATTGTGTAGAAGACCTGTTAAAAATGGGAGTGATTCATCCTGTTCCATTAAGAGAACAAGGGATGGGGTTCTACTCCAATCTGTTCATAGTTCCCAAAAAAGAGGGAACGTTCAGACCAATCTTAGATCTCAAGATCTTAAACAAGTTTCTCAAGGTTCCATCGTTCAAGATGGAAACCATTCGAACTATTCTTCCTTCCATCCAGGAAGGTCAATTCATGACCACGGTGGATTTAAAGGATGCGTATCTACATATTCCTATCCACAAGGAACATCATCGGTTCCTAAGGTTCGCATTCCTGGACAAGCATTACCAGTTCGTGGCGCTTCCTTTCGGATTAGCCACTGCTCCAAGGATTTTCACAAAGGTACTAGGGTCCCTTCTAGCTGTGCTAAGACCAAGGGGCATTGCTGTAGTACCTTACTTGGACGACATTCTGATTCAAGCGTCGTCCCTTCCTCAAGCAAAGGCTCACACGGACATCGTCCTGGCCTTTCTCAGATCTCACGGATGGAAAGTGAACGTGGAAAAGAGTTCTCTATCTCCGTCAACAAGGGTTCCCTTCTTGGGAACAATAATAGACTCCTTAGAAATGAGGATATTTCTGACAGAGGCCAGAAAAACAAAGCTTCTAGACTCTTGTCGGATACTTCATTCCGTTCCTCTTCCTTCCATAGCTCAGTGCATGGAAGTGATCGGGTTGATGGTCGCGGCAATGGACATAGTTCCTTTTGCGCGCATTCATCTAAGACCATTACAACTGTGCATGCTCAGTCAGTGGAATGGGGATTATACAGACTTGTCTCCGAAGATACAAGTAAATCAGAGGACCAGAGACTCACTCCGTTGGTGGCTGTCCCTGGACAACCTGTCACAAGGGATGACATTCCGCAGACCAGAGTGGGTCATTGTCACGACCGACGCCAGTCTGATGGGCTGGGGCGCGGTCTGGGGAGCCCTGAAAGCTCAGGGTCTTTGGTCTCGGGAAGAATCTCTTCTACCGATAAATATTCTGGAACTGAGAGCGATATTCAATACTCTCAAGGCTTGGCCTCAGCTAGCGAGGGCCAAGTTCATACGGTTTCAATCAGACAACATGACAACTGTTGCGTACATCAACCATCAGGGGGGAACAAGGAGTTCTCTAGCGATGGAAGAAGTGACCAAAATCATTCTATGGGCGGAGTCTCACTCCTGCCACCTGTCTGCTATCCACATCCCAGGAGTGGAAAATTGGGAAGCGGATTTTCTGAGTCGTCAGACATTGCATCCGGGGGAGTGGGAACTCCATCCGGAAATCTTTGCCCAAGTCACTCAGCTGTGGGGCATTCCAGACATGGATCTGATGGCCTCTCGTCAGAACTTCAAAGTTCCTTGCTACGGGTCCAGATCCAGGGATCCCAAGGCGGCTCTAGTGGATGCACTAGTAGCACCTTGGACCTTCAAACTAGCTTATGTGTTCCCGCCGTTTCCTCTCATCCCCAGGCTGGTAGCCAGGATCAATCAGGAGAGGGCGTCGGTGATCTTGATAGCTCCTGCGTGGCCACGCAGGACTTGGTATGCAGATCTGGTGAATATGTCATCGGCTCCACCTTGGAAGCTACCTTTGAGACGAGACCTTCTTGTTCAGGGTCCGTTCGAACATCCGAACCTGGTTTCACTCCAGCTGACTGCTTGGAGATTGAACGCTTGATCTTATCGAAGCGAGGGTTCTCAGATTCTGTTATCGATACTCTTGTTCAGGCCAGAAAGCCTGTAACTAGAAAAATTTACCACAAAATTTGGAAAAAATATATCTGTTGGTGTGAATCTAAAGGATTCCCTTGGGACAAGGTTAAGATTCCTAAGATTCTATCCTTCCTTCAAGAAGGATTGGAAAAAGGATTATCTGCAAGTTCCCTGAAGGGACAGATTTCTGCCTTGTCTGTGTTACTTCACAAAAAGCTGGCAGCTGTGCCAGATGTTCAAGCCTTTGTTCAGGCTCTGGTTAGAATTAAGCCTGTTTACAAACCTTTGACTCCTCCTTGGAGTCTCAATTTAGTTCTTTCAGTTCTTCAGGGGGTTCCGTTTGAACCCTTACATTCCGTTGATATTAAGTTATTATCTTGGAAAGTTTTGTTTTTAGTTGCAATCTCTTCTGCTAGAAGAGTTTCAGAATTATCTGCTCTGCAGTGTTCTCCTCCTTATCTGGTGTTCCATGCAGATAAGGTGGTTTTACGTACTAAACCTGGTTTTCTTCCAAAAGTTGTTTCTAACAAAAACATTAACCAGGAGATTATCGTACCTTCTCTGTGTCCGAAACCAGTTTCAAAGAAGGAACGTTTGTTGCACAATTTGGATGTTGTTCGCGCTCTAAAATTCTATTTAGATGCTACAAAGGATTTTAGACAAACATCTTCCTTGTTTGTTGTTTATTCTGGTAAAAGGAGAGGTCAAAAAGCAACTTCTACCTCTCTCTCTTTTTGGATTAAAAGCATCATCAGATTGGCTTACGAGACTGCCGGACGGCAGCCTCCCGAAAGAATCACAGCTCATTCCACTAGGGCTGTGGCTTCCACATGGGCCTTCAAGAACGAGGCTTCTGTTGATCAGATATGTAGGGCAGCGACTTGGTCTTCACTGCACACTTTTACCAAATTTTACAAGTTTGATACTTTTGCTTCTTCTGAGGCTATTTTTGGGAGAAAGGTTTTGCAAGCCGTGGTGCCTTCCATTTAGGTGACCTGATTTGCTCCCTCCCTTCATCCGTGTCCTAAAGCTTTGGTATTGGTTCCCACAAGTAAGGATGACGCCGTGGACCGGACACACCTATGTTGGAGAAAACAGAATTTATGTTTACCTGATAAATTACTTTCTCCAACGGTGTGTCCGGTCCACGGCCCGCCCTGGTTTTTTTAATCAGGTCTGATAATTTATTTTCTTTAACTACAGTCACCACGGTATCATATGGTTTCTCCTATGCAAATATTCCTCCTTAACGTCGGTCGAATGACTGGGGTAGGCGGAGCCTAGGAGGGATCATGTGACCAGCTTTGCTGGGCTCTTTGCCATTTCCTGTTGGGGAGGAGAATATCCCACAAGTAAGGATGACGCCGTGGACCGGACACACCGTTGGAGAAAGTAATTTATCAGGTAAACATAAATTCTGTTTTTTAATTTGAGCAGTAGTATGTCGTGGTCTACTGTGTCAAAGGCCTTTGCAAAATCAAGGAAAATAGCTCCAGTTAGGTCTCCTTGTTCAATTGCAGTTTGGATATTGTTGCAAACTTTTAGGAGGGCAGTTGTAGTAGAGTGATTTGTACGAAAACCTGATTGATCAGGGTTCAGATAGTTAGATTGTTGGTAATATTCACATAATTGCATATGGACGCATTTTTTTGACAATACTGGGAGCAATGATATTGGGTAATAGTTAGAAACCAAGGTTATCTCCCCACTTTTATGGATAGGCACTACTCTTGCAATCTTTGAAAGTTTGGGTATGTATCCAGACACCAAGGATTCGTTAATTAGGGTTGTGACAGGTTTAGCAATTGATGGCGCACTAAGCTTCAACAGCATTGCTGGGATTTGATCAGGTCCAGACTGGTTTTTCATTTTTAGGTTATTAAGGTGTTTCTTAATGACATTGATGGGTACAGGTCTAAAATTTAACTTCTCTATATGGGGTCTTTGCTGATTTAGTGGGGCCTGATCCACATTTGTAGCTTCAGGATGCGTGTCATTTATTAGTTTGTCAATCAGGGTGGTGGAGCATCCGACAAAATAATTGTTAAAGGCATTTGCTACTTCTAAGGGAGTTGCAGGGTTTGGTTGTCCACATTGACAGTGGAGGGTTGGGAGTGGATTGGTGGAGTTTGTAAGTTATTTATGAGTTTCCAAAACTTTCTAGGGTTTTATATGTTATTGTTCAGATTTTCACAGAAATATTGGGCCTTGGCCAATTTTGTTTGTTTAGTGCATATATTTCGCCATTGTCTATATACACAGCGATCGTTCATAGAGCCAGTATGCTTGAACTTTGACCACAATGAATCCCGAAACTGGTACATTTGAATGAGGTCAGCTGTGATCCAATTCAAGTGTGCTCCTTTTACTCTCACCTTACACAGAGGGGCATGAAAATTCCAAACTTGTAGGAGTTCAGACTGAAAGACTTCAACTGTAGAGTCAAGATCTGGGATTAGGTTTAATCTGTGCCAGGGGAGGTTCTTGATGTCATTTAGAAATGATTGAAGATGACATTTTTTTTTTGAAGGACCTGGTGATTTTAACCTTGGGAGATGTTTTAGTTGCCTTTATTTTGTGCACACAGTACACTAAGCAGTGGTTACTGAAATTGTTAGGGAGAATACCTGCCTCCTGGATTTGGTCGGGAGAGGTGGAGAGAATCCAATCGAGCAGGGTGTGATTATGGCTTTTGATGTTTATGCGAGTTGGGGAGGAAATTAATTGCGTTAGCTGCAAAGACTTAAACACAGAGCAACAACTATTATTTTTTGGATTCAGCCAATCAATATCAAAATCTCCAAAAACCAAAACTTCACTTTTTGGGTTTTGAGCTATGGTTTCACTAAGGAGATGGGCTATGTCAGAAAGGGAATGCACAGTGGAGCTAGGTGGATGGTAGATTCCTGCAACAATGATTGATTTACTGCATGGGATCTCAATTGTGCCAGAAAGGAAATCAAAGGTGGCAGGAGAGCTAGATTTTTGTAAAGGGGTGTACTTTGTGGAATTGTCAACATAAATTACAATGCTGCCTCCTCTCTTTGCTCTGTCATTTCTACGGCATGAATACCCATGTATTGCAATGGCAGAGTCAGGTATTTTTGCGGTTAGCCATGATTAAGAGATCACAATGATTTTGGGCTTGTATTGTAAACAGCAAGCTTGTAGTGCATCAATTTTTAGTAGTAAGCTGCGGATATTGAAGTGCACAAAGTAGATTCCTTTTTTAGCTGGAAGGCTAGGAATGGAATTTGTTGGGGGACCAGGGTTAGACTCTACATCATTTGCAAGGGCAAGTAACATAAGGAATAGGAATTTGGACGTAGTTTTTGTTTTGCAATATAGTGAATGGGATACTTTATAGTTTTGTGAGGTGGGGGTAGGAGGGTTATTTTTTATAACTCTCCACCAGCACTCAGCAGATAAGTTACAGCAACAGAGCAGGCCATGGTGTATGATCATTTGTTTTCCAGTTTGAGGTGTGTGCTTATGGCAGTAGTGATGTGAACAAAATTGGAGTGAGAAAAGGGTTAACACAAATAACAGTATGGTCATATTTGGATTCATGTTAGTGGTGTGAGGTGTGTATATGAAAATAAAACATAAATAGTACAAAATTAAAAAGAAATAAAAGTATATACTGTTGATGTGTGATATATAGCTATTTATACTATTGATGTGTGATATATAGCTATTTGTAGGGAGAGAGGGTAAGTATTCTAAAGGGTTAAGTGAATGAAAGGATGTGCTGATCAGTGTTTGCAGCTTTCATTTGGAAGAATGAAAGTTGAGTGTGAGACTATCTATAAATGAGGAAATGAGCTTGGGGTGGGAGGGAAACTATCTTCCAAAGGCTACCTGTTTGCAGAGAGCAATGTTACAGCTGAGATATTCAGGTCTGTTATTCTCTTGGAGTACTGGGGCAGATACACTTAAAATTCAGGGAGGGAGAGAGATATATTAGTGTCAGATGGGCCTGTAAAAAAAAGTTAAGGGAGGGGGTATCTATGGCCCCATAGTGTGTATTACCTACTTTTACTAACATCCGATATATAGAACAAAAAACATCTAGTAGAGGATATATTATTGAATAAGTTAATTGAAAATTTAGGATAATAAGCAAAAAATGTCCCTATAAAAAAAGTTGAATTGAATCCACAGTAAATACACTCAGGCCTCACAACATAAAGGCACCCCAGGTGCTGATGTATGCATACTGGGCATTCACAGTCCCCCAGATAAACTGTTAATGTGTGTATGAGTGCATGTATGTATTTATGTGTGTGAGAGTATATACGTATATTTGTGTGTGTATGTGTGTATATGTATATATATATATATATATATATATATATATATATATATTAGTGCCGCACACAAGCCGTATCAAGCTCACACACAGAAAAAAATAATTGCACGCACGGGAAAAAAATGAAAGGGAACATTGACCTCTCTCTCTCTAGCAGTTCAGTATTTTAGCAGGCTGTATAGTAAATGCTAGACAAAAATACTGGACGCTTAAATGTCCAGTATTTTTAACCCCTTAAGGACCGGGCATTTCAGACAAAATCTTCCCCAAAAGACCAGAGCATTTTTACCATCACTACATTTAAACAGAAATAAAGCCTTTTTTGTATATTTACCTATCAAAACTATATATATTTTTTAGTAGACAAGCCAAAGTATTGATCTAGGCCCATTTTGGTATATTTCATGCCACCATTTCACCGCCAAATGTGAACAAATAAAAACATTTGTTAACTTTTTCACAATTTTAGGATTCTCATTAAAATTATTTACAAACGGCTTGTGAAATCATGGCACAAATGGTTGTAAATGCTTCTCTGGGATCCCCTTTGTTCAGAAATAGCATACATATATGGCTTTGACATTGCTTTTTGCTAAATAGAAGGCCGCTAAATGCCTTTTGCACCACACTTGTATTATTCCCAGCAGTGAAGGGGTTAATTAGGTAGCTTTTAGGCTTAATTTTAGCTTTAGTGTAGAGATAAGCCTCCCACCTGACACATCCCACCCCCTGATCCCTCCCTGACCCCTCTTAAACAGCTCTCTTCCCTCCCCCACCCCCCAAAGGTCACCCCATCTTAAGTACTCGCAGAAAGTCTGCAAGTATAAAAATTAAAAGTTTTTTTAAAATTTATTTAAAAAACAAACAAAATGTTTTTAATTATATATTTTATACAGGGTAGTATCCCCCCCTTACCTACCAACCTCCCTGATCCCCCCTAACAGCTCTCTAACCCTTCCCCCTCTACCTATTTGCTGACACCTTAGGTACTGGCAGCTGTCTGCCAGTACCCAGTTTGGTAAAAATTAGGCAAAAAAACAACAACATTTTTTCTGCATTGTAGCTGCCCCCCTTAAAACCCTCCCCCTCCCAGATCCCTTTCCCTCAACGAACCCCACATAGGATCCCCCTCATTGCTACTTTCTCCCTCCTTCCACCTCACTGACAACCTTTTTTTTACATCGCCTGTAGCGTGACGTAGCGGCCCCACCCGCTCCCGTCCTCCTCCCGCCCCCTCCAGCGATGGGCTGCCCACCCGCCTCCCTCCTCCTTACCCTCCAACGATCAGCACCACCGCTGTCCGACGCAGAGAGGGCCACAAAGTGGCCCTCTCTGCATCGGAAACTCTGAAAATCTATTTCTGCAGTGCCCCACTTGTGGGGCCTGCAGAAATTGTGCAATTTCACTATTTTTAGTGAGATCACGGCAGAGAGAAGCCTAGGACTGCAGCGACGTACAGGGTTAAAGTCCCTTAAGTGTTAGCTAAATGTAAAGGGCCTCCTATGCCTCTATGCATTAAAATATGGCAAAACAATATATATTATTTGCGTTTTAGGCAGCTATGGGGGTGTTAAATTATTGCTGAATGTGCGTGTGTGCTCCTGGCAGTCAAGGGGTTAAAATCACTACTGCACATGTGTGTTACTGGCAAACACATTGTGAAAAATATATACTTGGGATCAAGGGTGGGGCCTAAGGTTGAGCTTTTTCAGGGACATTGTGTGACCCATACCTCACAACATTTGTGGCCGAGAATGAGGGACACAGGTTGATAGGAGCCCGTCACCATTTTGTGGGTAGGGCCATGTTGGGTGGGATCATGGGTGGTTAATGGGTGGGATTGTGGGTGTTCTGTGGGTGGGGCTAAGGGAAAATATAACAGAGCTCAGAATCAGCGACTGTTCCTCTAAAATAGGGATAGTTGGGAGGTCCAGCTACTACTCATGCCAAGTCACCTATAGGTCATCTGGTATTTTTATTGCGCACAGCTGTTAACCCTAGCTTTGGGGGAGGAGGTTCTTACAAACACAAAATTAGGAACAATTTCATATGGGAAAAAAAAGGATTGTCTCAAAAAGGTACATGGGGCTGTGGATTAATTTAGCCCAATAATCCATCTGACAAGTTTTCATGGGAAACACAACATACATCACTACTTACATCAATTCAAAGGTCACCACATAATGCTTTGACTTTGAAAATACTTGGTTACCTTTGGCTACAGAAAAAGAGAACTACAAAAAGAAAAGAAAATTGTTCAACAACAACACTTGAAATGATCTGGATAGACGAGAATATAAAAATAAGCATCATTCTGATCTATGTTATAAACTGTACCAGTAATAGGGTAACAATGGCTGGCAAAATAAAGGGAATCTTATGAAATTATGTAAATTCCAAAACTCACCTTCTTAATGTACAAAAAACAAAACAAAAAGAGAGATGGCAATAACCCCCCCCCCCCCTCTGTGCCGGCATATCCACTTCATGGCTCTGGTTTGAGAAAAGCTAGATGTATACCCGAGCCATCAGCATCCTCTGCCTTTAGAAGCCAAGCTGTGAAGTAAAATAGTGAGTCTGGACAGTCTGAAAAACTCAGGTACCACAGTTTCATTTTAGCAACTCTAAGCCAAGAATTAAGGGTAAAAAACCTTGTGTCAAGGTACTCCTGGCCTTCCTGAATTATAAGGATGCAGCTCATGAAACCAGCAGCCAACTGCCTGCAAAAGGATGGTCAGCAGACAGAAACTTGAAAAATGAAAAGAAGGTACGTTTGGTAGAAGATAACCATCAGGTAATATGTGTTCATGGTGCTGACTTTGCTACTATTAAAGGAATAGTCAAGTCAAAATTAAACTTTCATGATTCAGATAGAGTATGCAATTTTAAGCAACTTTCTAATTTACTCCTATGGTCAATTTTTCTTCGTTCTCTTGGTATCTTTATTTGAAAAAGCAAAAATGTAAGGTTAGGAGCCGGACCATTTTTGGTTCAGAAACTGAGTAGCACTTGCTGATAATAGGAGTAAATTAGAAAGTTGTTCTATCTGAATCAGAAAATTTTAATTTTGACTAGACTATTCCTTTAACACACCATTGCATTATAGAAATCTTCTGATGGTGAATTGTAATTTTATGGTTAATATTTGAAATGTTATACCTGATTAAAGAGATAAAAACATTGGTAGTGTGCTGTGGCTGTACAGCATCAGATACACAATAGCATTAAAAAAAAAAAAAAGAAAGATAGCTAAAGCAACGGTTAATGTTGGCACCACGTGCACACGCCCAGTCCTGATCTTTTAGCTTACACAGGCACTGGCTGGTTTGTAGTATTCCCTATGAACATGATACTGATTAAATGTTACAAAAATAGCTAGTCTATTTTGTAACACACTTTAAATGACATGCTGCTTTAATTTGAGAAGAATAATGTTAAACCATTGACTAATTAACTATATAGCATGTAGTACATTAATTTATTTTTGCATTGTGGATCCATTACACAAAAGTATATCTGTTGTGATATTTTGTTTGTTCCCCTAACTACTTTGGTATGGCAAAATGTGCCTTAATCAGTTCAGCCTCCACATTGCTAATACATAACTTGATTTCTCACATAATTGTTATAGTATATAGCAGTAAGCAGAATTATTAGTGCTATTCCTAATATATACAATTTCACGCCACCCGTATTCCATTTCAAATTCTATTTTTTGAACAGTAGGGTGATTCAGAATCTCCATAATATAGAAATGCTATATTTCATGACTCTGGAGTTTTGACCATGATCCTGATTTGCACTACTTTCCTTTGCACAGAATTTTAAGAATTCCGATACAAATTGCCTTACATGGCTTTTTGCTGAACTCCAGTGTATTCCAATCCACTTCTCTTGGTGGTACAATACCGCCCCCTATACCTTGCATGGAGCAAATGGATATTAGTATGCTATTCTGTCAGAATTACACTTTTCAATTTGTGTGAATTTTGTGGCTTCTAAAACTGTACATCCTTGAACACTTAAAAAACAAAGAAACAAAAAAAAACAACATATTTTAGCTGATAAAGTTTATTGATATGCTCAGTAAATATTAATAATCAATGTTTCGTGTTTAATTTAAAAATAGTGAAAATCTCACTTTTTACTATGAAATATACTCATATATAATCATCAGAATAGGGATTATACAGTTTACACAAATGGTTACCAAATAACCAATATGAGCCCAGTACCTTCCTCTTTAAAACAATATCCTTATAACATACGTATTCAGGGTACACACTGTTATTGGGGTTTCTGCTTACCTTCTTCCAAAGCAATTGTACAAAACAGCAGCACTCCTGCTGTAGTGAATACATTTCTAGTTTATTTCAGTGACAGTTCCATAAAGAAGCGACGTTTCTGGCTACAATAAGCTTATTGTAGCCCGAAACGTTACTTTTTCACTGCAACAATTACACAATGGTTACTCAGCAAATTGGGTCGGTTTAAGCAATTGCCATATATTTTAGAAAACTAACACTAATCCTTTTAGAGCATCAGGTAACAGCTTGAGATTTCACATCCTTTTATCATTGTAAATATATTATTATTATTATAATACTTTATTTATAAAGCGCCAAAATATTCCGCAGGGCTGTCCATGGGTACAATTCATTTAAATAAAACAATGATATAAAACTTGTAAGAGACAAGACAAAGTTTTACAAACACATACAGGAGGAATCAAGGGCCCTATTCCCGTGTAAACTTACAATCTAGAAGGGTAGGAGGTTGAGAATTACAAACAGTGTCGGCTAGCCGCTCCAAACTCCTTACCAAGCGCCTCCTGGGCTCACAATAGTGACGTCAGACGTATACCTCATACATTAGGCCTGAGGGCAGTTAGATTTTTTTCTAGAAAAATTTACAGCATATAAATCTGAGGTAAAAATGTTTATTTGTTCCATATTAGAGTTTGTATTAACTCATAATTTTCTGATGTTCAATGATAACTATTACCTACAATGTTGTGGAACAGCCATGGGGGCGAAATTCGCCCCATGTTTCGCAAATTTGTATGTTGGATTTTGGGAGTTGAGATTCCTATATAATATTGACTACACTGAGAATACCAAGAATATAATCTTCTATAGAAGATTCATAGATGATTTGATCATAATCATTGACGAACCTCTTAATAAGGCATCTTTTGACCATTTTCTTGGTTTTTTGAATAACATTGATATGTGTCTAACCTTTGTTGGGGGATTTAGCTGTACTAGCACTGACTTCTTGGATGTGCCATTGGAGGGGGATGTGGAAAATAGGCAAATAGTGTCCAGAACATTCAGAAAACCAACTGCTGGTAACACTATATTGCATGCTAGTTCATGCCATCCTCCACACCTAATCTGTGCCATTCCAAGGGGACAGTTTATTAGGTTACGACGTAACACCAGAATAGATGCTATATTCCAACAGCAATCTGATGAATTGATTGAGAGATTGTCAGCAAGAGGTTATGATAGGAGTAAATTGCAAGATACCAGAAGAGAAGTTGGTCTAATGACATTTACCAATAGTGGAACTAAAAAACCTGTCAATACCTTTGAGGATAAAATAGTGTTTACAACTGAATACACAGCACAATTCCCTCAGATAGTTAAGATCTTAAAAAATAATTTTTTTGCAGAAATATATTGATGGATGCAGGTTTGTATCCAAGAAACCTGTTACTTTAGCCTCAAAATTGTCTCCAAGTTGTGTAACTAACACTCTCAGACGTAGGGGTGCTAATTGGCTAAGCAGGAAAGGCAATTTTAGATGTGGCATGAGAACATGTCTAACTTGTGACATGATGGAAGTCACAAACATGTTTAGACCACATTTGCAGTTTACATGTTGGAATGCAAACATTGTAATGTCCAATACGTTGGAAAAACGACAAGGGAGGTCAATACGAGGATTAGGGAGCATGTAAATGATGTAAAAAATTACAACAAGGATTCTGTTGTGGCTAGACATTTTAATCTTTTTCATTTCACCAATAAGGGTGACTTCACGGTGAGAATTATTGATGTGGCCAAAATACCCACTAGAGGTGGTAACAGATACAAGATATTGGATAGGAAAGAGCTTTTCTGGATATACAAACTTAAATCCAGAACCCCAACGGGTTTGAACCTTGAGTTTGATATTAGCTATTTTGTTTAATAAGTTGAACATCTATAATATTCCCCATTTTGAAATATAGGATTGATAGTTTACAACAATATCAATAATATCTTTAATTTGAGTACTATTAAAGTTTTTGTACTCTGAGTAATCCACTACTGAGTAGGGTCTTGAGTGGTTGAATCTGGTTGTGGGATTGGGCCATATTTGTGTCATTGATCTTCAGTACAGCAGAGTAAATTATAATCATGAATTTACATATGTGTATATATATTCTTTTGGATATATTGTTTTGATGTACTGTAGAGATTTGATACATTCTCTTTATGGAATTTTATTTATTTATCTGAGATACTTGTTCTTTGGTACTGTCACTTTAAATTTCTTGCTTATAAATTCTGGTGTTTTCTGATTATCTCTTATTTATTTCTTAATTTGTAGAAATTTTCACATTAGGAAATAAGTTGTTCAGCATAATGTAGGAAATATGTAAACTTAATATTACACATCATAAATTATGTATTATGATTTATATGAATATATGAAATCAGGTGATGTTATGAATTTATGTGTAATGTTGAATTTATTGGCTGATATCTTATTATTATTATTTCTTTTGCTACTTTTGACCTCAGGCTTACTATTGAGAACTTGTATAATATGAAGTTTATTTGTTTTTAACTGTGTTTTTTTTATATAAGTGCCAGGTGTTAATTTGTAATTATCTGTGTGGTTATATAAGGTAGACTATCCTTAGTCTATGATGAAGCGCCACTAGAGGGTGCGAAACATGTCAGACGCTTTGTCCTTTTCTTGCATGTATGCTATACGTGTGAAATAAAAGTTTCCTGTTTAAATATTACTGCCGTGCTGCTCTAATTCCATTTTTAGGAGGTTGAGAAACAGGAGGTGAGGACTGCAAGATTGAGAAAGATGAGTTAGATGAGGGAAATGTTAGGTAAGTGGAATTTATTATTGAGTTGGGTGGTAGGCTTCCCTGAACAAAGTCTTCATGGAGCATTTTAAAGAAGAAAGATTAGGGGAAAGCCTGACAGGACGAGGGAGAGTGTTCCAGAGGGTGGGTGCTGCACGACATAAGTCCTGCAGTCTAGCATGGGAAGAGGTGATAGTCGAAGATGCAAGGAGGTCATTATTGGATCTTAATATTTCTTTTTCCCAAGAAGTATTTCACATTGATCATTAATATAAATTATAAGATGAAACAACATTTTTATTTACCAATAAAGCTCTGCCCTGGTGAACTGTAAGTGCTATTATTGTTAAAAGTGGAAGTGTCTATGAGCAACAAAAGCTCAGGCACAAAGTGGTAGACTGTACAAACTTACAGAGAGGGGCTGTCAAGTGCTGGTAGCGCATATAAATCAACCTAGTATCTGTTGCATCACTCAATGCAGAGTTTCCAGACTGCCTCTAGAAGTATTATCAGCACAAGAAATGTGCATCAAGAGCTTCAGGAAATAGTTTTCCATGGCCAAACAGCTGTACACAAACCACACCTCAACATACACAGGCGTTGGATAGAGTGGTGTAAAGCATGCTGTCATTGGACTCTGGAGCAGTGGAAACGTTCTCTGGAGTGATGAATCACACTTCACTATCTGGCAGTTTGATGGAATAGTCTAGGTGTGGTGGATGCCAGGAGAAAGCTACCTACCAGAATGCATGCATACCTACTGTAACTTTTGGTGGAGGAGAGATAATGGTCTGGGGTTGTTTTTCAGGGTTAATTCCAGTGAAGTGAAGGGTCATCTTAATACTACAGGATACAAATGCTTCCAACTTTGTGACAACAGTTCGGGGAAGGTCCTTTCCTGCTGCAGGTCTACAAGACATAGTTTCATGAGTTTGGTATGGAGGAACCTAAATGGCCTGCACAGAGCCCTGACCTCAAACCCATTGAACACATTTGGGTTGAATTGGAATGCCGATTGTAAGACAGGCCTTCATGTCCAACATCAGTGCCTGCACTTACAAATGCTCTTTTGGTTGAATTCACAAACTAAGACACACACATTCCAAAATCTTGTAGAAAGCCTTTCCAGAAGAGTTGCAGCTGTTATTAGCTGCAAAGGAAGGGGGGCAGCTCCATAATAATACCTATTGTTTTGCAATGGACTATCCAACAAGCTCATATAGGTGTGAAGGTCATGTGTCCGGAAAGAGGAAATCAGTTTGACCACACCCGGTCACGTGGTGCGCCATGCAGGACTGCCCCTGCTACAGGAAAAGGCGTGCCAACCTAACAGGCGGCGCAGCTACCCGAAACGAAAGCATAAAACATAATAAAGTAAATTATGTTATAAATCCCCATTCAATAATCCAGTTAATAAAATAGATATAGCAATTTACACATTTATTATAAGTGGGAGTTAATCCTCTTGTCTCTTTTAGGCCAGAAGAGTGCTCAGCAGGGATTGGGCTTATCACGGCTACCCACCTTCACTTCCCAGGAGAAGAGCTACATCAAAGGAACAAGTGACTTCCTTGGGGTAGGACACTTTACCACCAGGTATATCACAAGCAGAAACTTCCCATCCACCCAAGGGCCAAGTTACTACACTGACCGAGACTTGACAGAGCTGGTGGATCCCAAGTGGCCTGAGCCAGAGTCTAAGGGGCTTTATTCTGTTCCATGGGGGTTTCGAAGGCTGCTCAACTTCGTAAAAGTAAGAACTCCGAAGAATTTAGTAATGTGGGAAAAATTTAATTTAACTCAACTAATTTCCATATTTTGACTCCATCCTCATTATAGCACTTACCAGGAAAGACAGTTAATTTAAGATGGATCACAACAGGAAACTCTAAGACTCCATCCTTGTCTCATACTAAAGGTGCCAACACCATCTTCAGATCTGCTTTGTTTTCATGTAAAAAGACAGGATAGGGAGGGAGCCTGGTGAGTTCAATGAGTTAGGAGTCAAGATATGGAAACTACAGAAAATGTATCTTGCCTTCCCCAGATAACACACACCAGGGAAGACTTATAAAAAGTTTACTTTTATTATCTAATTTGCTTTGTTCTCTTGGTATCCTTTGTTATAAAGCATATCTAGCTCATCTTAGGAGAAGCAATACACAACTAAGAGCTAGTTGCCGATTGGTGGCTGCACATATATGCCTATTGTTGTTGGTTTACCGATTTGTTCAGCAATTTTTGAAAAGTGTATTGCTGCTCCTTAAACAAAAGATACCAAGAGAATGAAGCAAATGAGATAATAGAAGTAAATTGGAAAGTTGTTTAAAATTGTATTCTCTATCTGAATCATGAACAAAAAATATTTTGGGTTTCATGTCGCTTTAACATCCACCTTACAATATCCTAAGAGCATATAAAGAGATTATCAAACTGCAGCTTTACTTATTTTTTTAATTTTTTTGTGTGTGTGGAAATTATGCCACCTGTAGCCCAAGATATAGGTACATCCTTTGTAAAATGAGCATTAAGTCCCTGTGCCATTATAGTTTTCAGTGTTTGGAATTCCAAAATGGCAAATCAAATAATTCATCTTGAAATAGTAGACTTATTAGGCTATGTGAAGTTTTAAACATCATGAGGTATTACTAAAAGGCTATTAGTTTTGCGCCACACATTAATACATGCTCTATAGATATTTAGATATCCTACTTTATCTAATATGAAGAGTTTTAGCCTAGATACAGGTTTATCATAACACACACACAGAAAAAAGGAAAGAAAAAGCAGCATCCAGACTGAGCACGTGCTTCTAATATCAATACAATATATGTATAGATACATCCAGCATTACTAAATTGTAACATTTATTAATATATTTAGATTAAGATAGTCAACATGACATTAAAATCAGCCAAAATAAATATGATAGTACTTTGTGTAAATTATTTACACACATAAGGTCATTACCTATAAAGTCAACAGTCTGATCGCAGTGTCTAATCAAAATTGCCTCAGTTGTCCGACTTCACAGGTATCACTGGACATAAAAGATCCCTAAGTTAGAAATTAAATTAGAAAATATATCTAATCTCACAGTGAAATGTTGTACACTTATTAAAAGTTGTTAGGACCGGGCTTACTGCAAAAAGTATTCTCAGATATCAATCTAATTCATAATTACATAGCCGCTTTATCACCAGGAACCAAGTTTTAATAATGCAACAGAGGCTTTAAGGATCGCTAAACGCAGTAGATTTGCATAAGTAATAACCAATAAATGCTTAATAAAAGACAATGCAAAAACACATGAATTTCGAATGATTAGTAGATTTTTTAATGTCAAATTCAGTTACTTTTTCCATCCTAATGCATCATGTGACAACCATCAGCCAATCACAAAATGCATTTATGAATATTCTGTAAATTCTTCCACATGCTCAGTTTGTGAACATTTAGATAATGGAAGTGAATTATAAATTTGTTTTAAAATGATGTGCTCTATCTGAATCATGAAAGTTTAATTTTGACTTGACTGTCCTTTTAAAGTCCTTTGTGCAAAAATTCCAAAAGCATAGACATAGAAATGTCAAAAAAGTATTAAGAAATTTAAAAAATAAATAAATCCCATACTCAACAGTAAGCAGAATGAGTAATCATTATTCTTGCTTTGAGTAACATTTCAGTTAATAAGATACAATTTGATTCTTTAAGTTCAATCATCAGGCCATCAATTTAGAATTTGAATACCTGTGTGTATTATAGGCCCCTGACCTAACAGGTTGATTAACTTCATAAACAAAGAGAAGCATTGTTGTTGCTAATACTGTATAATGGCCATAATCTTTGCTTTCCCCTTTAGGGAAAATAGACTTAATATTAACGGGAAATGTGGTAAAATGTAAGCCAGGTGGATTCTATGAATTCTATGTTATACTGAAGGCATCCACTATATATACACCTGAACTATGCAAATGAATGACATACAAAACCTGATGTTCACTTCTTATCCCGAAGATTGATTTCTGGCATTTCTTGATGATGTTTTAGATAATCTTGTTGAGCTTCCAATCTCCCAGAAGGATCTGTGTTCTGTTCAGATAGTCTGCAAGAACATTATCCAATTATGAAAAATGCACTGCTGTAAGAATAAGTAATGATGTCCACAAAAAATAAATAAAAAGTTTTTTTTTTTTAATTAAATGAGGACTACTTATCTTCCCGGTATTTAATGTAGGTTACCGCAACCTTATTGATCAAATAAATCTGATAGTTATTAAGTCTGATAGCTGAACTATAGCATGGCTAGTCAAATTGCCCCTAGCTCCAATAAATTTATGGGCAATAAGGATTCCCTGAGACCATGAACTTTGGAAGAACTGATCTCCCACGGTAGAACCCCAATCTGACATACTGGCATCTGTCGTAATGATTTTCTTTTGAGGATCTGTCATCATTTTCCTAAAAAAGTATTTTGTATACTTGTCTACCATATGAAGGCATGATTATCTGAGATAAAATTCTCATTCAATGTGATGGAAATGTTTAAAAAAATGTGTTTGGACAGATTGCACTCTGCATCTTGTCCAATAAATAACCTGTATTTAAAAAGCCAATTTCTGCAGAAATTGCACCCAAGACAGTAAAGAATAGTTGTTATGCATTCTGAATAGTTCGATAAACTGCCAAAAACATAAATTATACTTACCAGATAATTTCCTTCTGTATGGGAAGAGGCCACAGCTGCATTCCTTACTTGTGGGAAATACTGAACCTGGCCACCAGGAGGAGGCAAAGACACCCCAGCCAAAGGCTTAAATACCCCCCCCCCCCCCACTTCCTCATAAACCCAGTCATTCTGCCGAAGGAACAGTAGGAGAAATATCAGGGTGAAAAAGGTGCCAGAAGAATACATTTAAATTTAGGACCGCCCATCAGAGAACACGAGCTGGAGCTGTGGACTCTTCCCATACAGAAGGAAAGGAAATCATAATTTATGTTTTCTTAATATGGGAAGAGTCCACAGCTGCATTCCTTACTTATGGGAAACATATACCCAAGCTCTAGAGTACACGGAATGCTAACGGGAGGGAAAAAAAGAGATGCGGACCCTAATCAGAGGGCACCACAGCCTGCAAAACCTTTCTCCCGAAGGCTGCTTCAGCAGAAGCAAAAACATCAAACTTGTAAAATTTGGAAAAAGTATGTAAGGAGGACCAGGTAGCCGCTTTACAAATCTGATACATAGAGGCCTCATTTTTGAAGGCCCAAGAGGAAACCACTACTCTCTTAGAATGAGCCGTAATCCTCAGAGGAGGCTTATGTCCTGCTGGCTCTATGCTAAACGGATGACACTCCTCAACCAAAAAGATAAGGAAGTCGAAGAGACCCTTTGACCCCTATGCTTCCCGGAATGAAGAACAAACAGAGAAAGAAGTTTGTCTAAATTCCTGAAGATAGAACTTAAAGGCACAAATCACATCCAGAATTACGTTGTAAACGTTCCTTCGACGAAGGAGGATTAGGACTTAGGAAAGGAACCACAATCTCTTGATTGACGTTGCGAATTGACACAACCTTAGGAAGAAAACCTAACTTGGTTCGCAGAACAGCCTTATCAGCATGGAAAGCCAGATAAGGAGGGACGCATAGCAAGGCAGCAATCACAGATACTCTGCGCGCAGAAGCAATAGCCAGTAGAAAAGGAACCTTCCAAGACAACAATTTAATGTCTACTTCATGCATAGGCTCCAACGGACATCTGGAAGCTCAGCGAACCTCTTGAGCAGTAACACAGACAGGGCCGAAATCTGTCTCTTCAGGAGACTTGCAGAAAATCACTTCTCCAGTTCATCTTGGAGAACAGAATAAGTAGGTCCTCCAGCCCTTATGATAGATGTGACGAGCAACCAGCTTACAAGCTTGAATGAGAGTAAAAATAACTCTCTCAGAAAACCCTCTCTAGGCTAGGACTAAGCGTTCAATCTCCACGCAGTTAGCCTCAGAGAATCTAGACATTGATGAACAAAAAGACCTTGGTCAGCAGATCCCTGCGACAAGGTAACCCACTGAGGAGATGATGACATCCCCACTAGATCCGCAAACCATATCCTTCGCAGCCAAGACGGAGCAATCAGTATTACTGACGCCTGCTTGATTCAAGCCACTACACTAGGAAGTAGTGTTAACTGCCGGAAAAGATAAATTAGATTGAACCTCCAAGGCACCGCTAATGCATCTGTTAGCTCCGCCTGGGTAGCTTGGTATGGAGACATCATAAGATCTTCCTCTTGCAAATCTCCGCAAACACTTTGGATGGAGAGACCATTCCCCTGGATGAAAGAATTGTCTGCTGAGGAAATCCGCTTTCCAGTTGTCCACACCCGAAATGTGGATCGCTGACAGTGAACAAATGTGGGTCTCCGCCCACTCCAGAATCCAAGATACTTCCCCCATAGATAGGGAGTTTCTCGTTCCCCCCTGATGGTTGATGTAAGCCACCAAGGTTATATTGTCTGATTGGAATCCGATAAACTGGGACAAACCCAACAGAGGCCAAGCCTTCAGAGCATTGTATATTGTTCGAAGAGCCAAAATGAGATCGGGAGGGAGCTATCCTCCTGAGTCCATAGGCCTTGTGCCTTCCTGGCACCCCAAACAGCTCCCCATCCTGACAGACTCACAACCGTAGTCACAATCACCCAGGATGGTCGTAAGACGGACGTCCCTCAGGACAAGTGATCCGGACAAAAACACCAAGAGAGCGATTCTCTCGATCGGTTGTCCAGAGAATGCGCAGTTGCAACAGTCTGAGGTGAAACCTAGCAAAGGAAATGATGTCCCTGCTGGACACCATGAGACCAATCACCTCCATACAGCGAGCCACATATGGCCTTACGGAGGACAAGACATGTTGAAGCTAGCTTGCAACATCTCTGGTCTGTTAGAAATATTCTCATTCTATTAAAGTACCTGTGAATTCTACCCTAGTACTTGATACCAGAGAACTCCCTCTATATTTATCTTTCATCCATGGGAGCGAAGAAGACAAAAGATTCTGAATGGTCCACTCTTCGAAAAATTTATCTGAGCCGCAGCTAGACCAAACTGAAGTGCAATAAACTGGAAGTGCCGGTCCAGGAACGCAAACCTTAGGAACTGGAAGTAATCCTTGAGGATTGGTACATGAAGGGAGCATCCTTCAGATCTATTGTGGTCATGAACTGCCCTTCTTGAATGAGGGGAAGAATGGACCTTATTGTCTCCATCTTGAATGAGGGGACATTTAAAACCTTGTTTAAGCACTTTAGGTCCAGAATCGGATGGAAAGTTCCCTCCTTCTTTGGGACTACGAAAAGATTTGAATAGTATCCTAAACCTCTCACTGCGATAGGCACCGGGACAATAACTTCTAAAAGGACAGATACTGTACGCACCCCAGAAAGGCTTCCCTCCTTCCTGGTCAGGAAGACAAGAGAGAGAGGAGGAATCTGCCCTTGGGTGGCTGAGACTTGAAACCTATCTTGTAACCCTGAGCTATGACCTCCAGGACGCATGGATCCTGCACGTCCCTGAACCAAGCGACTGAAAAGAGCAACAGCCCCCTACACGATCCAGAAGAGGACCGGGGACCACCCATTCATGACGACTTAGACTCGGCGGGCTTCTTGCTTTGCTTGGATTTATTCCAGGACTGAGCCGGCTTCCAAGAGCTCTTGTTTTGCTCTGGCTTAGCGGAGGACTGCTGACATGGGCTTTATCAGAATGAAAATGGTCCCTTAGACTAGTTCATAATCTTCTGTGGTAGGAGGGCACCCTTGCCCCTGTGACCGTGGGGATAATTGAGTCCAGGCCTGGACCAAACAAAATCATTCCCTTAAAGGGGAGGGAAAGAAGTCTAGACTTAGAAGTCATATCCTCAGACCATGATTTCAGCCAGAGCCCGATGGGCCTGAACATAAAAAGCTGAAGCCGTAGCATTCAGGCAAATAATCTGCTTATTAGCATCACAGATAAAAGAATTAGCAACCCTCAAGGCCTTAATTCTTTCCTGAATAACGTAGAGGGGACCCTCTCCCTCAATCAAATCCCATAAGGAGTTGCACCAGTAGGTAGCTGCTGCTGCAGCAACATCGGCAACAGCCACCGCCGGTTGAAACAAATATCCCGTATGTTGAAACATCTTTCTTAACAGAGTTTCCATCTTTTATCCATGGGCTCTTTAAACGAAGAGCTATCCTCAAGTGGGATAGTAGTACGTTTAGCAAGGGTAAAGATAGCGCCATTCCTTTTAGGGGCGGAACCTCACAACTCCATTGAGAGTCCAGGACCGGGAACAATTTGTTAAAGGGAGAAGAGGGGAAAAAGGAATCCAATCCTGTCCCATTCTGTCATGAATTCTAACTGCTGCTTATTCTTTATGCATGTTCCTTTAATTCCTTCCCTATAACTTCCCAAGACTCCCTTCACCAGTTGCCAATTAATGTTTAGTTGTGTAGCAGCGCTGCATGTTTGAACTCACTCCTGCTACAGCTTTCCAGTTCCACTTCAAACTTGGCTACAAAGTATTGTTTTGTCTCATCGACAACTCAAATTGGATACAGCTTCTACTACAGATCCCTTACTGGGCTTATGTTGCCTCGTACTACTAAAGGACTTTGTTGACAAGACATTATCTTATATTGTCACTCAGGAGAGACTTGCTAATTTCTTCTGTTTATCCACCTCTGCGTTCTCACAGAAGCCACTGATTCCTACAGCCTGCTCTCGCAAGACCTTCTAAACACTGAGGATTAACCACATTTAGACTGCACACAGCGGAATATCTAACAAACTGATTACTCACCAGCTCATCACGGATTAACAAACAAGCTTAGGCAATTATCACGCCCCCTGATCAATACATTCTACTCACTGGCAGAATTCCCCGTTACTGTATGGACTTACCATAGTGCACTTCCGATTAGACGCCAACTTTCCAGTTCATTCAGCATCTGGGGTAAACCCCAGTCAGCACGGACTACCTTCCTGGTTTGTAAACGGTTTGTTCATAAATAAAATAACAGATATCGCAAGTCTGTTACGGAACTTACTATAGCCTCTCTAACTCCTGTAACATAAAAATAAGACAAAGCATCAATCATCCATCTCTTAGAAAAGAACTCTATTATATATCTGCAGTTGAGATCCAATTCTTTATATTGATACAATCATCAAGCATTACAGGATCATCTTAACACATTCATTCTTAATAATGTTCGCCATCTAACAGGAACAGTGAATGATAAGTTACCACCCTGTCCTCAAACTCTATCCAATTTAGGAATCAAAGGTTCATCAGGCAATTTGGGCTCTGGAACCTCTGAATTAGCCAAAAACTTCCTTTAGAAGAAAGCGCAAATTCCTAAAACTAAAGTCTGGTTCCTCCGCAGCCAGAGGTTTAGAGGCAGCAGACTCTGACCGAGAATATTTATACTCTGAAGTCTCAAAAAGAACTTCATCCTCGGATAGCCCTATCAGTTAAATCCAATAAATTATTTGATGTACTCTGGGAGGGAGTGCACTATGTAACCTTTCGCTTGCGCTTAGCAGGGCGAGGTAAAGCATTAAAGGCTGCAGACACCGCCGTCTGAACTGCGCAGTAATGTCTGGTGAAAAAAAGGCCCCCTCCAGATGGAAGATCAGCAATGCTACAGGAAACTGCATGTGTAGAGAGATAAGAATGTAGGGTATGCACCTCACAGGACGACAACTCCTCAGAGGTGGATGGCTCAGTGGTATCAAACATGTTTGATATTATCACATAATCAAGGCATATGGAACATAATTGAGAGGGCGGATCTAAGGCCTCCTTACAATAAAAACAGGAATTACTCTTTAGGAATAGAGGGAGTACCCTCTAAAGTAACAGAATCCTCCATCACTAGTGCAATAACCGGAGAACTATAGAAATAAAACAATCTTATTTTTATTCAAAAAAACGGCACCTTATACCCCAATGGCTGGGACACTCACCACCTCCTATGACCCAGACAGTACAGAGATTTATGACACCTCTCTGATAGACACCCGGTCGGAAAAGAGGGAATAAATCCCATGGGGCACAATGCAGATCCGTCCCTGCTAAGAGAAAAAGCGCGCCAAGCTTGTAAACTGCACAGCTCTCAAAGTGAAAGTGAAACCTGTATATTTCATAACAGCCTATGAGCCCATAACATCTCACACATAAAAGCAGCATAAAATCAAACATAGGTAAATTATTATGGTGGGAAATTCAAAGCAATTAAAGAGACCCCTTATTAATTTTGTCAGATAGTTAAGAATGATATTCCCTCATGTATTACATGATAAACATGATAGCATATATATGTCCAAATAGAGTTAATTATCAATAAAATGATTAAAGTGGGGTGCTAACTGTTAGTGGTCAATAGAGGCAAAAAGAAAAGTGACAGTATGATAGCACTCATGAGATACTAAATAAAGTATGTATGAATAATGTGACAAGGAAGATCACCTAAATCAGGGATCTAATAAAACTTAACATTTAATTAGGATAAAACAGAATTTATGCTTACCTGATAAATTACTTTCTCTTGCGGTGTATCCAGTCCACGGATTCATCCTTTACTTGTGGGATATTCTCATTCCCTACAGGAAGTAGCAAAGAGAGCACACAGCAAAGCTGTCCATATAGCTCCCCCTCTAGCTCCACCCCCCAGTCATTCGACCAAAGGTTAGGAAGAAAAAGGAGAAACCATAGGGTGCAGTGGTGACTGTAGTTTAAACAAAAACATTTTTTTTACCTGACTTAAATGCCAGGGCGGGCTTTGGACTAGATACACCGCAAGAGAAAGTAATTTATCAGGTAAGCATAAATTCTGTTTTCTCTTGCAAGGTGTATCCAGTCCACGGATTCATCCTTTACTTGTGGGATACCAATACCAAAGCTTTAGGACACGGATGAAGGGAGGGAACAAGACAGGTACCTTAAACGGAAGGCACCACTGCTTGTAAAACCTTTCTCCCAAAAATAGCCTCCGAAGAAGCAAAAGTATCGAATTTGTAAAATTTGGCAAAAGTATGCAGTGAAGACCAAGTCGCTGCCTTACAAATCTGTTCAACAGAAGCCTCATTTTTGAAAGCCCATGTGGAAGCCACTGTTCTGGTAGAATGAGCAGTAATACTTTCAGGAGGCTGCTTGCCAGCAGTCTCATAGGCCAAACGGATGATGCTTTTCAGCCAAAAGGAAAGAGAGGTAGCAGTCGCTTTCTGACCTCTCCTCTAACCAGAATAGATAACAAACAAGGAAAATGTTTGTCTGAAATCCTTAGTTGCTTGTAAATAGAACTTTAAAGCACGAACTACATCAAGATTGTGAAATAGATGTTCCTTCTTCGAAGATGGATTAGGACACAGAGAAGGAACAACTATTTCCTGGTTAATATTCTCGTTAGAAACAACTTTAGGAAGAAAACCAGGCTTGATATGCAAAACTACCTTATCTGCGTGGAACACTAGGTAAGGTGAATCACACTGTAAGGCATATAAATTTTGAAACTCTTCGAGCAGAAGAGATAACTATCAAAAACAAAACTTTCCAAGATAACAACTTAATATCTATGGAATGTAAAGGTTCAAACGGAACCCCTTGAAGAACTGAAAGAAATAGATTCAAACTCCATGGCAGAGCCACAGGTTTATAGACAGGCTTGATTCTGACTAAAGCCTGAGCAAACGCTTGAACGTCTGGTACCTCTGCCAGACGCTTGTGTAACAGGATAGACAAAGCAGATATTTGTCCTTTTTAAGGAACTAACTGACAATCCTTTCTCCAATCCTTCATGGAGAAAGGACAATATCCTGGGAATCCTAAACTAAATTTGGATGCTTGAACGGACCCTGTATTAGAAGATCCTGCCTCATTGGCAGTGTCCATGGTGGGACAGATGACATGTCCACTAGGTCTGCATACCAAGTCCTGCGTGGCCACGCAGGCGCTATCAGAATCACCGAAGCCTTCTCCTGCTTGATTCTGGCAACCAGACGTGGGAGGAGAGAAAACGGTGGAAAAACATAAGCCAGATTGAAGGACCAAGGCGCTGCTAGAGCATCTATCAATACCGCCTTGGGATCCCGGGACCTGGACCCGAAGATAGGAAGTTTGGTGTTCTGACGGGACGCCATCAGATCCAACTCTGGGGTGCCCCATAGCTGAGTCAGCCGGGCAAATACCTCCGGGTGGAGTTCCCACTCCCCCGGGTGAAAAGTCTGACGACTTAGAAAATCCGCCTCCCAGTTGTCTACTCCTGGGATGTGAATTGCTGAGAGATGGCAGGAGTGATCCTCCGCCCACCTGATTATTTTGGTTACTTCCGTCATCGCTAGGGAACCCTTGTTCCCCCCTGATGATTGACGTAAGCTACAGTCGTGATGTTGTCTGACTGAAATCTGATGAATTTGGCCGCCGCTAGTTGAGGCCATGCCTGAAGAGCGTTGAATATCGCCCTCAGTTCCAGAATGTTTATTGGGAGAAGAGTTTCTTCCCGAGACCATAAGCCCTGAGCTTTCAGGGAGTCCCAGACCGCACCCCAGCCTAATAGACTGGCGTCGGTCGTTACAATGATCCACTCTGGCCTGCGGAAACATATTCCTTGAGACAGGTGATCCTGAGACAACCACCAGAGAAAAGAATCTCTGGTCTCCTGGTCCAACTGAATTTGAGGAGACAAATCTGCATAATCCCCATTCCACTGTTTGAGCATGCATAGTTGCAGTGGTCTGAGGTGTATCCGAGCAAAAGGGACTATGTCCATTGCCGCAACCATTAGTTCGATTGTCTCCATGCACTGAGCCACAGATGGCCGAGGAATGGAATAAAGAGCTCGGCAAGTAGTTAAGAGTTTTAGCTTTCTGACCTCCATCAGAAATACTTTCATTTCTACCGAGTCTATCAGGGTTCCTAGGAATGGAACTCTTGTGAGGGGGGAGGGAGAACTCTTTTTTGATGTTCACCTTCCACCCGTGAGACCTCAGAAAGGCCAATACAAACCAAGTCGTGTGAGACTTGGTTCTTTGGAAAGTTGACGCCTGAATTAAGATGTCGTCTAGGTAAGGAGCCACTGCTATGCCCCGCGGTCTTAGAACCACCAGGAGGGACCCTAGCACCTTTGTGAAAATTCTGGGAGCAGTGGCCAACCCGAAAGGAAGAGCCACAAACTGAAAATGCTTGTCCAGAAAGGCGAACCTGAGACCGTCTGCCTCGAGTCCCGCATGGGGTCAGATATGGGGAACATTTTCTTAAAAACAGGAGGGGGGACAAAAGGGACAAAAGGGACACCTGGCCTATCCCACTCCCTAGTAACGATATCCGCAATCCTCTTAGGGACCGGAAACACATCCGTATAAACAGGGACCTCTAGGCCGACCAGGACTTTAGCCATAGCGCCCTGCGCGCCAAAATGGCGAAACCTGAATTTTTGCCGCTAACTTAGCTATTTGGAAAGCGGCGTCAGTGATAAAAGAATTAGCTAGCTTTAGAGCCTTAATTCTATCCATAATTTCCTCATATGAGGTCTCCGTCTGGAGCGAGTCTTCCAGCGCCTCAAACCAGAAAGCAGCTGCAATAGATACAGGAATAATGCAGGCAATAGGTTGGAGAAGAAAACCTTGTTGAACAAAAATTTTCTTAAGTAAACACTCTAATTTTTTATCCATAGGGTCTTTAAAAGCACAACTGTCTTCAATTGGTATGGTTGTGCGTTTAGCTAGTGTAGAAACAGCCCCCTCCACCTTAGGGACCGTCTGCCTCGAGTCCCGCATGGGGTCAGATATGGGGAACATTTTCTTAAAAACAGGAGGGGGGACAAAAGGGACACCTGGCCTATCCCACTCCCTAGTAACGATATCCGCAATCCTCTTAGGGACCGGAAACACATCCGTATAAACAGGGACCTCTAGGTACTTGTCCATTTTACACAATTTCTCTGGGATCACCAAAGGGTCACAGTCATCCAGAGTAGCTAATACCTCCCTAAGTAAAACATGGAGGTGTTCTAGTTTAAATTTAAAAGCCAATGTATCTGAATCTGTCTGAGGAGGAACTCTTCCTGAATCAGAGACTTCTCCCTCAGACATCAAATCCCTCGCTCCCACTTCAGAGCGTTGTGAGGGTATATCGGATACGGCTACCAAAGCGTCAGAATGCTCATAATCTGTTCTTAAAACGGAGCTATCACGCTTTGCAGGGAACACGGGCAGTTTAGATAAGAAGGCTGTAAGAGAATTATCCATGACTGCCGCTAAGTCTTGTAATGTAAAAGGGTTAGACGCACTAGAGGTACTAGGCGTCGCTTGCGCAGGCGTAACTGGTTGTGACACTTGGGGAGAGGCAGACGGGCTACCCTCGTTACCTTCAGTCTGAGAATCATCTTGGGCCACATTCTTAAGTGCAACAATATGATCTTTAAAGTGTATAGACATATCAGTACAAGTGGGACACATTCTGAGAGGGGGTTCCACCATGGCTTCTAAACACATTGAACAAGGATTTTCCTTAGTGACAGACATGTTTAACAGACTAGTAGAGTACACAAACAGGCTTGGAAATCACTTTAATCAAATAAAAAACACAATTTGAAAAAAACGTTACTGTGCCTTTAAGAGATAAAAAGAGCACACAATTTTACAAAACAGTGAAAAATGCATCAATCTTTCTGAAATTTTCACAGTATGTAGCTAAAGCCTTAATAAGATTGAACCACAAGTTTCAAAACGATTAACCCCTTAATGCCCAAACCGGAGCAGCCTAAAGCCAACACCCAGTTAAATCACTACAGCACCTTGCCACATACCTGCCCTTAGGGATCAGATTTGGGGGAATATAGCTTCTTTTAGGCCCTCAAACATCAGCAGGACCCTCCATGTGAAACAGCATGAACTTCTCTGCAATTCTAAGGCCCCTCCCACTCTACTCCGGAGCTGTGAGGCCTAGTAAATCACTCCTAAGTGACTAAAAAATAGCCATGTGGTAATAACCCCAGAAAGAATCCAAAAGGGCTTTCAAAGTGTCTTGCAAACCGATTTTTCCTTAGCCAAACAATCGATTGCCCTGAATAAGTGTCAACCAGTATATTAGCCCTATTATGTAAGCATTCAATTCCTTACTAAGTCTGTGAACATAGCTTACCCTCCCCTCATGGGGATCTTGTCAGTCTCTTCTAGCATTATCTCAGTCTTGTCTAGAAATAAATGACTGAACATACCTTATTGCAGATCACCCTGCAAACTGTTCCCCCCAACTGAAGTTTTCTGGTACTCCTCAGTCCTGTGTGGGAACAGCAGTGGATTTTAGTTACAACATGCTAAAATCATTTTCCTCTCAGCAGAAATCTTCATCACTTTTCTGCTAGAGAGTAAATAGTACAAACCGGTACAATTTAAAATAACAAACTTTTGATTGAAGATAATAAATCTAACACCACATTCACTTTACACTCCCGAGAGAGACCCTAGTGCTTAGAACCAGCAAAGAGAATGACTGGGGGGTGGAGCTAGAGGGGGAGCTATATGGACAGCTTTGCTGTGTGCTCTCTTTGCTACTTCCTGTAGGGAATGAGAATATCCCACAAGTAAAGGATGAATCCGTGGACTGGATACACCTTGCAAGAGAAATAAAATAATGTGGATACGATGAGAATGCATTAAAACTTCGATTAAATATATATACAAAGGGTGACAACATCCACTGAAAATATTCTAAGTATACTCAGTACTAAATAAAACCGCAAGCCACACAGCTCAGTGCAAACCAACCAAAGCTCATAAATTGCAAGGAAAATTACCTAAAAAGGGGGATTGACCCGCCACAATGTAACTGAAAAATGCAATATGGAGCAGAAGTAAGAACGGCTCTGTGTGACTGAGGTATAGATTAGGGTATAAACCCAAATATAACCAATTCTCTCTGTTTGAGAAACAATAAAAGTAGGTGTTGTCCCCAAATACGCCTGATGCGCATTTCGCCGTTACCACGCCTTTAACAAAGCTATGGTAACGGAGAAATGCGCATCAGGCGTATTTGGGAACAACATCTACTTTTATAGTTTCTCAAACAAAGAGAATTGGTTATATTTGGGTTTATACCCTAATCTATACCTCAGTCACACAGAGCCGTGCTTACTTCTGCTCCATATTGCATTTTTCAGTTACATTGTGGCGAGGTTAATCCCCCTTTTTAGGCAATTTTCCTTGCAATTTATGAGCTTTGGTTGGTTTGCACTGAGCTGTGTGGCTTGCGGTTTTATTTAGTACTGAGTATACTTAGAATGTCACTCTTTGTATATATATATATATATTTAATCTAAGTTTTAATGCATTCACACCGTATCCACATTATTTTATTTATCCTAATTAAATGTTGTTTTATTAGATCCCTGATTTAGGTGATCTTCCTTGTCACATTATTTATACATACTTTATTTAGTATCTCATGAGTGCTATTATACTGTCACTTTTCTTTTCGCCTCTAAAATCAAACATATAATATTATTCCCCACTGTTCAATAATTCCCCTTAGGAGATATTAACCCTTTATTCTATACAGATAAAAGGAGTCACACTGTGACCCTGTCTTCTTGCGTTATCATATGTATAAAAAATGAAACGATCTTACCAGAATCTATGCCGTGAAACAGTAACATGGTCCTTCAAGTTTGACAGATAGTAGCATTGCTTCTGACATGGACTTGAGTGAAGAAAGCAGGCAGCGAAACTCGTCAACGCGAATTGCTTATGGAGCTGTTATTATGAGTCAGGATGGTTTCTAGAAAGACTCTCCCTGCTCTCACTGAGAGGCTGACAGGACTACTTAAAACTCCAGTCCCATCTCGAAGAGTACTACCCTCCATAAGAGACTACTCTGAATTCTTCTAACATTTCTCTGCCAACCTCCTGTGGCGAAAGGCAAAAAATGACTGGGGTTATAAGGAAGTGGGGGAGGTATTTAAGCCTTTGGCTGGGGTGTCTTTCCCTCCTTCTGGTGGCCAGGTTCAGTATTTCCCACAAGTAAGGAATGCAGCTGTCGACTCTTCCCAAATTAAGAAGGAAAAAAACAGAATTTATGCTTACCTGATAAATTACTTTCTCCAACGGTGTGTCCGGTCCACGGCGTCATCCTTACTTGTGGGATATTCTCTTCCCCAACAGGAAATGGCAAAGAGCCCAGCAAAGCTGGTCACATGATCCCTCCTAGGCTCCGCCTACCCCAGTCATTCGACCGACGTACAGGAGGAAATAGGCATAGGAGAAACCATATGATACCGTGGTGACTGTAGTTAGAGAAAATAATTCATCAGACCTGATTAAAAAAACCAGGGCGGGCCGTGGACCGGACACACCGTTGGAGAAAGTAATTTATCAGGTAAGCATAAATTCTGTTTTCTCCAACATAGGTGTGTCCGGTCCACGGCGTCATCCTTACTTGTGGGAACCAATACCAAAGCTTTAGGACACGGATGAAGGGAGGGAGCAAATCAGGTCACCTAAATGGAAGGCACCACGGCTTGCAAAACCTCTCTCCCAAAAATAGCCTCTGAAGAAGCAAAAGTATCAAATTTGTAAAATTTGGCAAAAGTGTGCAGTGAAGACCAAGTCGCTGCCTTACATATCTGGTCAACAGAAGCCTCGTTCTTGAAGGACCATGTGGAAGCCACAGCCCTAGTGGAGTGAGCTGTGATTCTTTCAGGAGGCTGCCGTCCGGCAGTCTCATAAGCCAAACGGATAATGCTTTTAAGCCAAAAGGAAAGAGAGGTAGAAGTCGCTTTTTGACCTCTCCTTTTACCAGAATAAACAACAAACAAAGAAGAAGTTTGTCTGAAATCTTTAGTGGCCTCTAAATAGAATTTTAGAGCACGGACTACGTCCAAATTGTGTAACAAACGTTCCTTCTTTGAAACTGGATTCGGGCACAAAGAAGGCACAACTATCTCCTGGTTAATATTCTTGTTGGAAACAACTTTCGGAAGAAAACCAGGCTTAGTACGCAAAACCACCTTATCTGCATGGAACACCAGATAGGGCGGAGAACACTGCAGAGCAGATAACTCTGAAACTCTTCTAGCAGAAGAAATTGCAACCAAAAACAAAACTTTCCAAGATAATAACTTAATATCTACGGAATGTAAGGGTTCAAACGGAACCCCTTGAAGAACTGAAAGAACTAGATTGAGACTCCAGGGAGGAGTCAAAGGTCTGTAATCAGGCTTGATTCTAACCAGAGCCTGAACAAACGCCTGAACGTCTGGCACAGCTGCCAGCCTTTTGTGAAGTAAAACAGATAACGCAGAAATCTGTCCCTTCAGAGAACTTGCAGATAATCCCTTCTCCAAAACCTCTTGTAGAAAGGATAAAATCCTAGGAATTTTTATCTTGTTCCATGGGAATCCTTTAGATTCACACCAATAGATATATTTTTTCCATATCTTATGGTAAATCTTTCTAGTTACAGGCTTTCTAGCCTGAATAAGAGTATCTATTACAGAATCTGAAAACCCACGCTTTGATAAAATCAAGCGTTCAATCTCCAAGCAGTCAGTTGGAGAGAAACCAGATTCGGATGTTCGAACGGACCTTGAACAAGAAGGTCCTGTCTCAAAGGTAGCTTCCATGGTGGAGCTGATGACATATTCACCAGGTCTGCATACCAAGTCCTGCGTGGCCACACAGGAGCTATCAAGATCACCGAAGCCCTCTCCTGGTTGATCCTGGCTACCAGCCTGGGAATGAGAGGAAACGGTGGGAAAACATAAGCTAGGTTGAAGGTCCAAGGTGCTACTAGTGCATCTACTAGAGTCGCCTTGGGATCCCTGGATCTGGACCCGTAACAAGGAACCTTGAAATTCTGGCGAGACGCCATCAGATCCATGTCTGGAATGCCCCATAATTGAGTTATTTGGGCAAAGATTTCCGGGTGGAGTTCCCACTCCCCCGGATGGAAAGTCTGACGACTCAGAAAATCCGCTTCCCAATTTTCCACTCCTGGGATGTGGATTGCAGACAAGTGGCAGGAGTGATCCTCCGCCCATTGAATTATCTTGGTCACTTCCTCCATCGCCAGGGAACTCCTTGTTCCCCCCTGATGGTTGATATAAGAAACTGTCGTCATGTTGTCTGATTGAAACCTTATGAATTTGGCCTTTGCTAGATGAGGCCAAGCTTTGAGAGCATTGAATATCGCTCTTAGTTCCAGAATGTTTATCGGGAGAAGAGATTCTTCCCGAGACCATAGACCCTGAGCTTTCAGGGGTTCCCAGACCGCGCCACAGCCCACCAGACTGGCGTCGGTCGTGACAATGACCCACTCTGGTCTGCGGAAGCTCATTCCCTGTGACAGATTGTCCAGGATTAGCCACCAACGGAGTGAATCTCTGGTCCTTTGATCTACTTGAATCGTCGGAGACAAGTCTGTATAATCCCCATTCCACTGTCTGAGCATGCACAGTTGTAATGGTCTTAGATGAATTCGTGCAAAAGGAACTATGTCCATTGCTGCAACCATCAATCCTATTACTTCCATGCACTGCGCTATGGAAGGACGAAGAACAGAATGAAGAACTTGACAAGAGCTTAGAAGTTTTGATTTTCTGACCTCTGTCAGAAAAATTCTCATTTCTAAGGAGTCTATTATTGTTCCCAAGAAGGGAACTCTTGTTGACGGGGAAAGAGAACTTTTTTCTATGTTTACTTTCCATCCGTGAGATCTGAGAAAGGCTAGGACGATGTCCGTATGAGCCTTTGCCTTTGACAGAGACGACGCTTGAATCAGGATGTCGTCCAAGTACGGTACTACTGCAATGCCCCTTGGTCTTAGAACCGCCAGAAGGGACCCTAGTACCTTTGTGAAAATTCTCGGAGCAGTGGCTAACCCGAATGGAAGTGCCACAAACTGGAAATGCTTGTCCAGAAAAGCGAACCTTAGGAACTGATGATGTTCCTTGTGGACAGGAATATGGAGGTACGCATCCTTTAAATCCACCGTGGTCATGAATTGACCTTCCTGGATGGTAGGAAGGATCGTTCGAATGGTTTCCATTTTGAACGATGGAACCCTGAGAAATTTGTTTAGGATCTTGAGATCTAGAATTGGTCTGAACGTTCCCTCTTTTTTGGGAACTATGAACAGGTTGGAGTAAAACCCCATCCCTTGTTCTCTTATTGGAACTGGATGAATTACTCCCATCCTTAACAGGTCTTCTACACAATGTAAGAATGCCTGTCTTTTTATTTGGTTTGAAGATAATTGAGACCTGTGGAACCTTCCCCTTGGGGGTAGTTCCTTGAATTCCAGGAGATAACCTTGAGAAACTATTTCTAGTGCCCAAGGATCCTGAACATCTCTTGCCCAGGCCTGAGCAAAGAGAGAAAGTCTGCCCCCCACCAGATCCGGTCCCGGATCGGGGGCCATCCCTTCATGCTGTTTTGGTAGCAGTGGCAGGCTTCTTGGCCTGCTTACCCTTGTTCCAGCCTTGCATCGGTCTCCAGGCTGGTTTGGGTTGAGAAGTATTACCCTCTTGCTTAGAGGATGTAGAAGTAGAGGCTGGTCCGTTTCTGCGAAAGGGACGAAAATTAGGCTTATTTCTAGCCTTAAAAGACCTATCCTGAGGAAGGGCGTGGCCCTTTCCTCCGGTGATGTCTGAAATAATCTCTTTCAAATCAGGCCCAAACAGTGTTTTGCCCTTGAAAGGGATGTTAAGTAATTTTGTCTTGGAAGACACATCCGCTGACCAAGACTTCAGCCAGAGCGCTCTGCGCGCCACGATAGCAAACCCTGAATTTTTCGCCGCTAATCTCGCTAATTGCAAAGCCGCATCTAGAATAAAAGAGTTAGCCAGTTTAAGTGCATGAACTCTGTCCATAATCTCCTCATACAAAGATTCTTTATCGAGCAACTTTTCTAGTTCTTCGAACCAGAAACACGCTGCCGTAGTGACAGGAACAATGCATGAAATTGGTTGTAGAAGGTAACCTTGCTGAACAAACATTTTTTTAAGCAAACCCTCTAATTTTTTATCCATAGGATCTTTAAAAGCACAACTATCTTCTATGGGAATGGTAGTGCGTTTGTTTAGAGTAGAGACCGCCCCCTCGACCTTAGGGACTGTCTGCCATAAGTCCTTTCTGGGGTCGACTATAGGAAATAATTTCTTAAATATAGGGGGAGGCACAAAAGGTATGCCGGGCCTTTCCCATTCCTTGTTTACTATATCCGCCACCCGCTTGGGTATAGGAAAAACATCGGGGGGCACCGGAACCTCTAGGAACTTATCCATCTTACATAATTTCTCTGGAATGACCAAATTGTCACAATCATCCAGAGTAGATAATACCTCCTTAAGCAGTGCGCGGAGATGTTCTAGTTTAAATTTAAATGTTACAACATCAGGTTCAGCTTGTTGAGAAATTTTCCCTGAATCTGAAATTTCTCCCTCAGACAAAACCTCCCTCCTTGCCCCTTCAGATTGGTGTGAGGGTATGTCAGAAGCGTTATCATCAGCGTCCTCTTGCTCTTCAGTGTTTAAAACAGAGCAATCGCGCTTTCTTTGATAAGTAGGCATTTTAGATAAAATATTTGCAATAGAATTATCCATAACAGCCGTTAATTGTTGCATAGTAATAAGTATTGGCGCACTAGATGTACTAGGGGCCTCTTGTGTGGGCAAAACTGGTGTAGACACAGAAGGGGGTGATGCAGTACCATGCTTACTCCCCTCATCTGAAGAATCATCTTGGGCACTATTATTATCTGTGGCATCATTGTCCCTACTTTGTTTGGACACCATGTCACAATTATCACATATATTTAAATGGGGAGACACATTGGCTTTCATACATATAGAACATCGTTTATCTGATGGTTCAGACATGTTAAACAGGCTTAAACTTGTCAACAAAGCACAAAAAACGTTTTAAAATAAAACCGTTACTGTCACTTTAAATTTTAAACAGAACACACTTTATTACTGAATATGCGAAAAAGTATGAAGCAATTGATCAAAATTCACCAAAATTTCACCACACCACTTTTAAAGCCTTAAAAGTATTGCACACCAAATTTGAAAGCTTTAACCCTTAAAATAACGGAACCGGAGCCGTTTTTACATTTAACCCCATACAGTCCCAGGAATCTGCTTTGCTGAGACCCAACCAAGCCCAGAGGGGAATACGATACCAAATGACGCCTTCTATAAGCTTTTTCAGTGGATCTTAGCTCCTCACACATGCATCTGCATGCCTTGCCTTCCAAAAACAACTGCGCATTAGTGGCGCGAAAATGAGGCTCTGCCTATGACTAGAGAAGGCCCCCATCTGAAAAAGGTGTCCATACAGTGCCTGCCGTTTTTTAACAACAATCCCCAAGATTATAATACTATAAAGCGCTATAATATGTCAAATATGCTTAGCAAGTAATCGTTTTAGCCCAGAAAAATGTCTACCAGTTTTTTAAGCCCTTATAAAGCCTTTATTCTTATACTTAATCTAAGAAAACGGCTTACCGGTCCCCATAGGGAAAATGACAGCCTTCCAGCATTACCAAGTCGTGTTAGAAATGTGGCCATCATACCTCAGGCAGAAAAGTCTGCCAACTGCTTCCCCCAACTGAAGTTACTTCATCTCAACAGTCCTGTGTGGAAACAGCAATCGATTTTAGTAACGTTTGCTAAAATCATCTTCCTCTCACAAACAGAAATCTTCTTCTCTTTTCTGTTTCAGAGTAAATAGTACATACCAGCACTATTTTAAAATAACAAACACTTGATTGAAGAATAAAAACTACATTTAAACACCGAAAAACTCTTAGCCATCTCCGTGGAGATGTTGCCTGTGCAACGGCAAAGAGAATGACTGGGGTAGGCGGAGCCTAGGAGGGATCATGTGACCAGCTTTGCTGGGCTCTTTGCCATTTCCTGTTGGGGAAGAGAATATCCCACAAGTAAGGATGACGCCGTGGACCGGACACACCTATGTTGGAGAAAATTCAATTTTGTCCCAGCAAATAGTTACTCCTCCATCTCAGTTGTGATAAGCCAAATCCACTAATGGCGTAAAAAGTAGCATATTGTCCAGATATTGAGTTGTAGATGCCATGTCTTATCTTTGAAATAAATGCAAGCGGCACCTTTGTAAATGTTCTAGGGGTTGTGAATAAACATATAGAGCCACAAAGTTTATTTTTTCTTCTACTTGCCATGGACTAAAGAAGTTATCTGGTTGTGCAATGAACCTTACTAACTAGTCCAGGTATGGTACAGTCAGTACTATAGGGTGCTCTATAGCTGATCCGATTCCTGCGGATAAATCTTGAGATAGTGTTACAATGGAAGCTGGGTGTTTTATAATTAGCATAGTGGATGTCTATACTGACAGTTACTGTGTCTGACCTTGGTATCTGCGCTATGGGTATTTAGACTACTTATCTGTTAGGTGTTACAGTTACCCTGGGACCTTCAGTTGGTTTCTGTATTTTAACTGCACCACATATACTGCACAGTGGACTCCAACTTCCAGAGTACCCTTCATTTATTTATACACTGCTGCAGTTTTGTGTGGACAAATAACATTTCATACATATTTGCTTTGCTATAACGCAATGCCATTTATTACCACAACTCTTGATTAGAAGGGATTGCTCAAGTTGTAGGGACAGAATTATTATTGTGTGTGTAAAAGTGTCAGCTCTATATTGGTAAATAATACGAACGTGGTTCAAAAGGCAAATTACATACATTAAACTTTGTAACCATTATCTGCCATCTAATGCTTCAATCATAAAGCTTGTGACCATTTTTGCTGCTACCATACTTTTTGTATTAAAGGGACACTATACTAGAAATGCCTTAATGTTTTCCAAATTACTTGTTATACTTATTGCAGATTATTAAATTGTGTAGGTAATGGTATTAAAAATAGCTGGTTTTGCTCATTAAAATCATCACCTGTCAAGGACATGCCCATACCAAACGGCTGAGCCTGCAGGTAAAGCAGACATGCTAATGTTATCTATGTCTAAACACACAGCCTAACAGTTATTGAGATGCTAATTATTGCCTGGGAGTTCAATGATACAACTTCTCTATCTTAACCCCACTGGGACATTAACTAGTGCTATTGTCTTCTGTTTGCATACCATTTCTACAGAGAATATGCTTGTTATTCATATTTTCAGTAAAAGGACATAAACCCATTTTTTTCTTTCACGATTCAGATAGAGCATGTGATTAAAAAAGGGACCATCTTCCCTGGTGAGGGTTACATGAGGGAGCCATGGTAGAATAATAATAATGGTCGGTTTAGTGTTAATATATTATTTATAAACGTTGTTCACTATGGAAAACGTAACTATTACTTTTAACAAACACTTAATATAAAGGCACTTTCTGTTTTTTTTAGACACAATATGGAAACCCAATGGTTTACGTGACAGAGAATGGTGTATCTGAAAAAATGCAGTGTGCTCAGCTGTGTGATGAGTGGCGAATACAATACCTTAAAGGTTACATTAATGAGATGCTAAAAGGTAAGAAAGCTAAAATAGCAAGATGCTAGTTATCTTATTGTGTATCAATCTTTAAATTAGAGAACATCAGCATATTGGCAGTAAAAGGGACATAAAACAAGTTGGGATAGAGATAAAATATAATAATATGTACTTAAATAACTTGCAAATTTATACTGCAGTGCCTCACCATTAACCCTTCCTTTTGCTGTAGGATTTATGTTCTTGTTTTTTATTTTTTAAACGATTTAATAGATGAGTTAGGTTCATTTTCAAGTTGATGAAGAGAAACAAACCTACAAGGTTAAAAAGGCCCACTCTAGATTTCCTTTCTCATATCTATTCTTATTAATGTAAAAAGCATACACAGGGAGTGCGGTCTATAAATAGTAAAATTCACTAGATAGAAATAAATAAAATAATACACAGTATTACAGTGATGGTGAAAACATCTAATTCATGGTAGATTACATTTATACACCACCAAAGACAGGTGACATGTTTTCCCATGTATCTTATAAACATAGAGCTTACACTTTACCTTAGGATCTTTGGTAGGGTGAAGGGAGAATTTGTTTTCTTATGTAAAAGACAAGCCTAACAACTAATCTGATATCCCCTAAATTCAGCTATAAAGGATGGTGTTAATATTCAAGGATACACTGCCTGGTCTTTGTTGGATAAATTTGAATGGGATGAAGGCTTCTCTGAAAGATTTGGGCTGTATTTTGTGGAATTCAGGAACAAAAACAAACCGCGTTATCCAAAGGCTTCTGTGCAGTTTTATAAGAAGATTATTAGTGCAAATGGATTTCCAAATCATCGGGAGGTGAGAAAATGTGCGAGTTTTAGCACAAAAAAAGAAAAAAAAATTAAACACAATTTCTTGAAAAAATATTTCCACATCAGTAAGTACAAACTCAAGATGCATGTAGCTATATTATGTATAATTAGATTCACTCCTCACCAAAAATTATCAACATTTTTACCCCCCAAACTAGGTGGAAAACTGGCATCGCAAATCTACAGAAACATGCTCGACCACAAACCAGCTCCTGGCTGCAGGTAAATACTACGTAAAACATCTGTGACAGTATGTTTGCTGTGTAACGAATACATAGTGTGTAGGGCAAATTATAAAAAAATAAAATCTTTTGCATTGATCGCTCTTGATCACTAAATATGCCTGTGAACACAATTCTGAGTGCTTAAAATTAAAGGGACAGTAAACTCAAAATCGAACTTTCATGTTTCAGATAGAGCATGCACTTCTATAATCTAATTTGCTTTGTTAGTTATCCTTTGTTGAAAAACATACCTAGGTAGACTCAGAAGCCGCAATACACTACTAAGAGAGAGCTGCTGATTGGTGGCTGCAAATAAATGCTTCTGGTCATTGGCTAATCAGTTGTGTTCAGCTAGCTCCCAGTAATGCATTGCTGTTACTTCAACAAAGGATACCATGAGAATAAAGCAAATTTGACCATAGAAGTAAATTTGAAAGTTGTTTAAAATCGTATGCTCTATCTGAATCATTAAGAAAAAGTTTGTGCTTCATGTCCCTTTAAATGAACACTTTGAATAAATTTAGTAATTGTAATTATTACAAATCTGCCTTTGGTAGCAGCTAATAGGATTTTATTTTTTTATGTTTGCCCCTTTTCAGCAACAAGACTAACTCTGAGAGATAATGTACAGGCAGGAGTGGCAAAGGTTTGGCCCGTTCATGATGAAGTATAAGAATTTAAAAAGGAGAAAGCTGAAAGCGCCCTGGACCCTGTATAGTATACTTTTATTACATCTATTTCCTTAAAATAAAACTGTAATAAAGATGACTAAAATTGCTATCAGCCTTTGCAATTTTCAGATTAAATTCAGTTATCAGAAGTAGTGATGGTTCTGATACAAATAAGACAATATATTTATGATTGCACAAAGCATTATTAGACAAGTTTGTAAATGAAAGGCACTTTTTTACGTAAAATTTTAAATAATTTAAACAAACACAAGCTTTTAATATTTATGGGTCAGCTTCTATGTTATCCCTTCCCACTGTATTATAACACAACCAGTAAATGGTATCTGTAATATACAGTAGGAACCTACAATAAAACGTTTTGTTAAGTTCAAAGTACAATATAACTGTAGGAAAGAAAAAACAAAATGTATGCTTACCTGATAAATTTACTTCCAGGCATGGAGAGTCCCCGAATTATTCCAATTACTAGTGGGCAGTGACGTATTAAGGTTTTGTGCATCTCTACACCTGGGATATGGATAGCTGATAGGTGGCAAGAGTGAATCTCTGCCCAGCGAATTATCTTTGAGACTTCTAACATCGCTAGAGAACTCCTTGTTCCCCCTTGATGGTTGATGTAATCCACAGTCGTGATGTTGTCCGACTGAAATCTGATGAACCTCATTGTCCCTAGCTGAGGCCAAGCCTGAAGAGCATTGAATATCGCTCTTAGTTCCAGAATGTTTATTGGAAGGAGTGTCTCCTCCTGAGTCCACAATCCCTGAGCCTTCAGGGAGTTCCAGACTGCCCCCCAGCCCAGAAGGCTGGCATCTGTCGTTACAACTGTCCAATCTGGCCTGCGAAAGGTCATACCTTTGGACAGATGGACCCGAGATAGCCACCAGAGAAGAGAATCCCTGGTCTCTTGGTCCAGATTCAGTTGAGGGGACAAATCTGTGTAATCCTCGTTCCACTGACTGAGCATGCATAGTTGCAGCGGTCTGAGATGTAAGCGTGCAACGGCACTATGTCCATTGCCGCTACCATTAAGCCGATTACTTCCATACACTGAGCCACCGAAGGGCAAGAAGTGGAATAAAGAACCCGGCAGGAATTTAGAAGTTTTGATAACCTGAACTCTGTCAGGTAAATCCTCATTTCTACAGAATCTATTAGAGTTCCCAGAAAGGAGACTCTTGTGAGAGGGGATAGAGAACTCTTTTCTTCGTTCACCTTCCACCCATGCGATTTCAGAAATGCCAGAACTATGTTCGTATGAGACTTTGCAATTTGGAAATTTGACGCCTGTATCAGGATGTCGTCTAAATAAGGGGCAACTGCTATGCCCCGCGGCCTTAGGACCGCCAGAAGTGACCCCAGAACCTTCGTAAAGATTCTTGGGGCTGTAGCTAATCCAAAGGGAAGAGCTACAAACTGGTAATGCCTGTCCAGAAAGGCAAACCTGAGAAACCGATGATGATCTTTGTGTATCGGAATGTGAAGATAAGCATCCTTTAAATCCACCGTAGTCATATATTGACCCTCCTGGATCATAGGTAGGATGGTACGAATAGTCTCCATCTTGAATGATGGGAATTTGTTTAAGATCTTGAGATCTAAAATTGGTCTGAAGGTTCCCTCTTTTTTGGGAACCACAAACAGATTTGAGTAAAATCCCAGTCCCTGTTCTTCCTTCAGAACTGGATGGATCACTCCCATAACTAGGAGGTCTTGAACACAGTGTAAGAATGCCTCTCTCTTTATCTGGTTTGCAGATAATTGTGAAAGGTGAAATCTCCCTTTTGGAGGGGAAGCTTTGAAGTGCAGAAGATATCCCTGGGATATAATTTCCAACGCCCAGGGATCCTGGACATCTCTTGCCCAAGCCTGGGCGAAGAGTGAAAGTCTGCCCCCTACTAGATCAGTTACCGGATAGGGGGCTTATCTTTCATGCTGTCTTAGAGGCAGCAGCAGGCTTTTGGCCTGCTTGCCTTTGTTCCAGGTCTGGTTAGGTTTCCAGACCGCCTTGGACTGAGCAAAAGTTCCCTCTTGTTTTGCATTAGAGGAAGTTGATGCCGCACTCGCCTTGAAATTTCGAAAGGCACAAAAATTAGTCTGTTTGGCCCTTGATTTGGACCTATCCTGAGGAAGGGCATGACCTTTCCCTCCAGTGATATCAGAAATGATCTCCTTCAAACCAGGCCCGAATAGGGTTTGCCCCTTGAAGGGAATGTTAAGCAGCTTAGACTTTGAAGTAATGTCAGCTGACCATGATTTAAGCCATAGCGCCTTGCGCGCCTGAATAGCAAAACCAGAATTCTTAGCCGTTAGTTTAGTCAAATGAACAATGGCATCAGAAACAAAAGAATTGGCTAGCTTAAGTGCTCTAAGCTTGTCAAGTATGTCATCCAATGGAGTCTCTACCTGTAAAGCCTCTTCCAGAGACTCAAACCAGAAAGCCGCAGCAGCAGTGACTGGGGCAATGCATGCAAGGGGCTGTAGAATAAAACCTTGTTGAATAAACATTTTCTTAAGGTAACCCTCTAACTTTTTATCCATGGGAGCTGAGAAAGCACAACTGTCCTCGACAGGGATAGTAGTACGCTTAGCTAGGGTAGAAACTGCTCCCTCCACCTTAGGGACTGTCTGCCATAAGTCCCGTGTGGTGGCATCTATGGGAAACATTTTCTTAAAAATAGGAGGGGGAGAGAACGGCACACCTGGTCTATCCCATTCCTTAGTAATAATTTCTGTAAACCTTTTAGGTATTGGAAAAACATCAGTGCACACTGGCACTGCATAGTATTTATCTAATCTACACAATTTCTCTGGCACTGCAATTGTATCACAGTCATTCAGAGCAGCTAAAACCTCCCTGAGCAATACGCGGAGGTGTTCAAGCTTAAATTTAAATGTAGACATATCAGAATCAGGTTGAATCCTCTTCCCTGAGTCAGAAACATCTCCCACAGAAAGAAGCTCTCCTTCCTCAGCTTCTGCATATTGTGAGGGAGTATCAGACATAGCTCTTAAAGCGTCAGTATGCTCTGTATTTCTTCTAACTCCAGAGCTGTTTCGCTTTCCTCTAAACCCAGGTAGTCTGGATAATACCGCTGACAGTGTATTATCCATGACCGCCGCCATGTCTTGTAAAGTAAACGCTATGGGCGCACTAGATGTACTTGGCGCTATTAGAGCGTGAGTCCCTTGAGCGGGAGTCAAAGGATCTGACACGTGGGGCGAGTTAGTCGGCATAACTTCCCCCTCGTCAGATTCCTCTGGTGATAAAAAATTTTAAAGACAGAATATGATCTTTATTACTTAAAGTGAAATCAGTACATTTGGTACACATTCTCAGAGGGGGTTCCACCATGGCTTCTAAACATAATGAACAAGGAGTTTCCTCTATGTCAGACATGTTTAAACAGACTAGCAATGAGACCAGCAAGCTTGGAAAACACTTTAAATCAAGTTAACAAGCAAAAAATAAAAACTGTACTGTGCCTTTAAGAGAAACAAATTTTGTCAGAATTTGAAAAACAGTGAAAAAAAGCAGTAAATCAAGCGAAATTTTTACAGTGTGTATAATAAGCTAACAGAGCATTGCACCCACTTGCAAATGGATGATTATCCCCTTAGTTCAAAAAACGGATAAAAAAAACGATAGATGTTTTTTTAACAGTCACAATAAACTGCTACAGCTCTGCTGTGGGCCTACCTTCCCAAACAAACGACTTTGGAAAGCCTAAGAGCCCTTTAGAGAGGTCCTATAGCATTCAGAGGACTCCTGAAGGAAGCTGGATGTCTCAGTCTGTAAAAGTTACTGTGCAATAAAGCGCTAAATTAGGCCCCTCCCACTCATATTAAAACAGTAGAAAGCCTCAGGAAACTGTATCTAGACAAATTTAAGCCAGCCATGTGGAAAAAAACTAGGCCCCAATAAAGTTTTATCACCAAAGTATATATAAAAACGTTTAAACATGCCAGCAAACGTTTTATATTGCAAATCTATAAGAGTATTACCTCTGCAAGTTAGCATGATACCAGTCGCTATTAAATCACTGTATTCAGGCTTACCTTACATAAATCTGGTATCAGCAGCATTTTCTAGCATTTACATCTCTAGAAAAAATTATTAAATGCACATACCTCATAGCAGGATAACCTGCACGCCATTCCCCAGCTGAAGTTACCTCTCTCTTCAGTTATGTGTGAGAACAGCAATGGATCTTAGTTACAACCTGCTAAGATCATAGAAATCACAGGCAGATTCTTCTTCAATTTTCTGCCTGGGACAAAATAGTACAACTCCGGTACCATTTAAAAATAACAAACTTTTGATTGAAGAAAAAAACAATTACGTTTCACCACTTCTCTCTTACTACCTCCATGCTTGTCGAGAGTTGCAAGAGAATGACTGGATATGGCAGTTAGGGGAGGAGCTATATAGCAGCTCTGCTGTGGGTGATCCTCTTGCAACTTCCTGTTGGGAAGGAGAATATCCCACAAGTAATGGATGATCCGTGGACTGGATACACCTTACAAGAGAAAAGGGAGAGAGGAAGGGAAAGAAGAATACACTTTAAAACAATCACTGCCCTTAACATGCAACAATCAGGGGCGTATTAAGGCATAGGCCAACAAGGCCGGTGCCTAGGGCAGCAGATTTTTAAGGGGCAGCAGAATTTTGTGTGTGTGTGACCAGAGTGAATGCAAGCCTTGGTGAACATCTACTTAAAAAGACATAATTTTTTTAATTTTTTACACCCTGCCCCAAAAATATTATGTCTAAAAAAAAAGGCCTTAAACCTGGGGTGGGGTGGCAGCAGAATTTTGAGTGCCTAGGGCAGCACAAAACCTAAATACGCCCCTGAATTACCATCATTCAAGTAATGAAACGTTTTAAGTGTCTGTTTACTATTTACTCCGTGGAGTAACATACATTAGCGCTGAGAGTTTATGATTAGACATCACAAGCTGATCAAAGCAGTGCACATACGCATCCAGTCTGTTAGTTACTAAGACGTGCAATAAGCACTGAGCTCGTAGACCCATATCGGTACAAGGTCTTCTCCTCCAGCCTCACCTTGTAACCATATCCCCAGGCAAGATTCTTACTAAGAACACTTTCACTGCAAAAAATGCCAGCGGCTCTAAATGAAGCAGCGGTTTAAAGGAGCACTACCTGGGAAGAGTGAGCTTAATCAGCGCACGTGCCTCGTCTTCTCTGTAAAAGCCTACACTTTCTCGCTCACTGTACTGTGTGCTAGCTTTTAGAGAGAGAATAGGGCAGATGTGCTGCTCCTCCCAAATCTGCTGCCCTAGGCCCCGGCCTTGTTGGCCTAGGCCATACGCCCCTGCTAGTGGGATATTCACTCCTGGCCAGCAGGAGGAGGCAAAGAGCACCCCAGCAGAGCTGTTAAGTGTCACTTCCCTTACCCATAACCCCCAGTCATTTGGCCAAAGGGAAATGTAAAAAGAGGATAAAATAAGGGTATAGAAGTGCCTGAGCTTTGAACAAAAAAAAATGCTGTTATAAATTTAAATAAGGGCAGGTCGTGGACTCTCCATGCCTGGAAAGAAATACATTTATCAGGTAAACATACATTTTGTTTTCTTTCCCATGGCATGGATAGTTTACGAATCATTCCAATTACTAGTGGGAACCGATACCCAAGCTAGAAGAATGAAAGGGATGGAGAACAAGACAGGCGGACCTAAACAGAAGGCACCACCGCTTGAAGAACTATTCTCCCAAAGGAAGCCTCTGCCAAGGCAAAAGGATCAGATTTGTAGAATTTGGAAAAAGTATGCAATAAGGACCAAGTGGCCGCCTTGCAGATTTGTTCCACAGACGCTTCATTTTTGAAAGCCCAGGAAGAAGAGACAGCCCTAACGGAATGAACCGTAATTCTCTCAGGAGGCTGATGTCCAGCTATCCCATATGCTAATCATATAACACTTCTCAACCAGAGAGAAAGAGTAGTAGAATTGGCCTTCTGACCCTTATGCTTACTAGCGAAGACAACGAATAGGGCAGTAGAGTGACGAAAATCTTAGTTGCTTGTAGATAAAATTTTAGAGCACGCACAACATCAAGGTTGTCTAACAGACGTTCCTTCTGAGGAGGATTTGGACAAAAAAGAAGAAACATTAATTTCCTGATTGATGTTGCGATCCGATACCACTTTGGGAAGAAAACCCAATTTAGTACGAAGGACCGCTTCATGTGCATGAAAAATAAGGTAAGGGGAATCACACTGCAGAACTGAAAGTTCGGAAACTCTGTGAGCAGATGAAATAGCAAGTTGAAACAACATTTTCCAAAATCAACCGAATGCATAGGCTCAAATGGAGCCTGCTGCAAAACCTTAAGAACAAGGTTAAGGCTCCATGGAGGAGCAACAGGTTTAAACACAGGCCTGATTGTGACCAAGGCATGAACAAAGGAATGAACATCTGGCTGATCTGCCAGACATTTGTGCAAAAGAATAGACAGTACAGAAATCTGACCCTACAGAGTACTGACTGACAAGCCTATCTCCAGGCCCTCCTAAAGAAAGGCCAGAATGCGAGGAACTCTCACCCAAATCCAAGAGAAAACCTTCAATACGCACCAATACAGGTATTTGCGCCATACATTCTTGAGTAACAGGCTTACGAGCTTAAAGCATAGTATCAATGACTTTCTCAGAAAAAAACACGCCTAGCTAAGACTAGTCGTTCAATCTCCGAGCAGTCAGTTTTATTAAATCTACTATAAGAGCAGCCTGTGGATCTTCTGATCTTGAACCATATCTTTGAATCCTCGCGTGAAGACGTGACACCATCAGATCCAACTCCGGAACCCCCACTTGAGAGTTATCATTGTGAAAACCTCAGGGTGGAGAGCTCACTACCCGGGATGAAAGGTCTGCCTGCTCAGAAAATCCGCTTCCCAGTTGTCCACCCCTGGGATGAGTATGACAGAGAAAAGACAATTGTGAGACTCCGCCCACTGGAGAATGCGAGGAACTCAGAGTTCCTCCCTGGTGATTGAGGTATGCCACTAAGGTGATATTGTCCGATAGAAATCTGATAAACCGGACTAAGGCTAGTTGAGGTCAGTCTGTGAAGGCATTGGAAATTGCTCTCAACTCTAGGATGTTTATGGGAAGAGAAGACTCCTCTCGAGTCCAAAGACCCTGAGCCTTTAAAGAACCCAAACTGCTCCCCAGCCTGAAAGGCTGGCGTCTGTGGTTATAATCACCCAGGATGGTCTCAGGAAGCAAGCACCCTGAGACAGAAGATCCTGCGAAATCCAAGACTACAGAGTCCAGAGTTATCCTCTGTGATAAGTCAGAGTGGTCTCCGTTGCATTGTCTGAGCATGCATAACTGTAGGGGTCTTAGATGAAAACAAGAAAACTGAATGATGTCCATGGAAGCAACCATCAGACAAATTACTTTCATACACTGAGCCACTGATGGACAGATAGAGGACTGAAGTAAAAGGCAAGAAGACAGAAGTTGGGATTTTCTGACAGAAAAATCTTCATGGATAGAGAATCTATAATCGTTCCTAAGAAACACAACCTGGTGTCTGGCACCAGTGAACTCTTCTCCAGATTCACTTTCCACCTGTGGGAACGTAGAATAGACAACAACATCTCTGTATGGGCTTTGCTAACTGAAAAGATGGCGCTTGAACCAAGATGTCGTCCAGATAAGGCGCCAAAGTTATTCCCTGAGATCTGACCACCACCAAAAGGGCCCCTAGGACCTTCATAAAGATTCGAGGAGCCATGGCAAGGCCAAAGGGAAGAGCAACAAACTGAAAATGTTTGTCCAGAAAAGCAAACCGTAGGAATTGGAGATGTTCCTTGTGAATGGGAACATGCAGATAAGCATTCTTCAGATCTATCAAAGTCATGAACTGACCTTCCTGAACCAAGGGAAAAATGGATAGAATAGCTTCCATTTTGAAGGATGGAACCTTGAGGAATTTGTTGAGACAGGTTAGGTCTAAAATGGGACGAAAAGTTCCCTCTTTTTTGGGAACCACAAAAGGATTTGAATAGAATCCTTGACCTTGTTCCTCTATGGGAACTGGAACAATCAATCCCAGGGAAGATAGGCCCTTTACTCACATTAAGAAGGCCTCTTTCTTTACCTGGTTTGTAGATAACCTTGACAGAATAAATCTACCCCTGGGAAGACAAAACTTGATCCTATTCTGTATCCCTGTAATACTACCTCCACGGCCCAAGGCTCTTGGATATTGCAGTTCCAAGCCTGTTGAAAAAAAGAAAAACCAGCCCCCCCACTTATTTCAAGACTGGATCGGGGACGGCCCCTTCATGCCGATTTAGAATAAGCGGAGGGCTTCTTGGCTTGCTTCCCCTTGTTCCAAAGCTGACTGGATCTCCATGAGGACCTGGATTTTGACTACTCTTAGGTCTATTCTTCTTGTCCAGAGGTAGGAAAGATCACTTTCCACCAGTAATTTCAGAAATGATCTCAGCCAGACCAGGACCAAATAAAGTATTGCCTATAAAGGTAAAGACATAAGTTTGGATTTGGATGTAACATCAGCAGACCAATAATTTAACCACAGAACTCTGCGAGATAGAACCACAAGGCTAGAATCCCCGGCTTCTCCCATTCCTGAACTATAATGTCCGACATATGATCTGGAACTGGAAATACCTCTACAGATACTTCTAAGGTAACAAGGACCTTGCTGAACTAGTTCTCAGAATCAAAGAGCTCGTCCTCAGAGGTCACTGAGGAATGATTTTCTTAAGATAAATGAGAGAGACTGACTAACGCAGACTTAGCGTCGTCAGAACTCTTATTAAGGGGTATATTTTTAGATTTCCTCTTTCTCTCACCAGTAATAGGACATGCTGATAAGGCTGCAGAAACTGCAGAAGTTTTTTGCGCAGCAAAATCTCCTGGTAAATAAACACCCCCCAGGAATGATTTGAGAGGAACCGCAGGGTACTGCATGTGAAAACTGCTACGGATTGGGACGTTTGCGGGGAAAATAAAGGCATTGCGAACATTGTCCAGATAAACAGATGGCTCTGAGAGGGAATCTGTATTTTGAAATAAAAGCAACTTGTTTAAACAAGTGTAGCAAAAATGCACAGGAGGAAAAATCTTAGCCTCCAAGCAGTATAGTTATCAAAAGACATAGTTAAATGTGTATTTTAGTACCAACTATTATTTGTCCTTGATTTCAGTGCTGAAAGCAACCACAGACTTGAGCTATGGAAATTGCCAAGCATATCCTTTAAGGTCTCTTGAGAATATCAGCGACTTATAATGTGAACAGCTGTCCTATGAACAAAATATTCACAATATATTGATAGAGATTTTGTATTATATCCAGATTATAAATAAACTTTAAACCTCAGATCTGCTGAGGACTCTCAGGTGACTAGCAGTCAAAAATCACTAGATTGAAAACATTGTCTGCTACATAAACACTGAAAAAACGCTGAAATACAGCACATATAACGTGGTCAGGAGTCGGCTGTCAGATCTGGAGCGGTTTATTATTCCACAACTCTCTGTACACAAGTCGGCTAAAGATAGAGCCGAAAGCGCAAATGCCTGTCACATGACCGTAAAAGAAAAACTGCGCCACAAGTCCCATGAAAGGAAAATCAAAACGATACGAAAATTCCCGGTCCTATAAACAGACTGCAACAAGTACCCTTATTAATTATAAATAAGATTTATAAAACCCTTCTACTCAAAGTTATCCCAACAAGAGATAAAGTTTGATGAGTTTCCCCTTCTCATAGCCAGCCTAAAAATTCATAACGTTAAGTACCCCTAATAGCAGCTGCAGTACCCTTAAGAATATGTTATCTCCAATGTTAGAGATAAGGCATGTCCCATTACCAAGTACACAGCATTTAACTCCTAAAGTGCTGGTACCTTCTAACCTAGAAGGGAGAGCACTTACCCGTGGAAGTAGCTATTAGGCAGGGAATAGTTTCTTAGGTGTGTCACATTTAACAGTGACTTGTAGAAAAAGACAGAGTAACCAACTCTAGTTTTATATCAAAGGGGTAGCATAGTTGTTAGAAATAACCACCTCGCCGCCTTCTAACTTCTAAAAGTCACCATTACTCTTACTAAATAGATTGACATGGACACAGCATAGTTCCAATCCTTGCTGGCAGGGAAAAGTACCCATAAAAGGATTAAATATCTTCAGACACCATCTTCGCACAGCCTCCACTGACAAAGAGAATGACTGGGGGTAATGGGTAAGGGAAGTGACACTTAAAGGGACACTGAACCCAAATTTTTTCTATTGTGATTTAGATAGAGCATGCAATTTTAAGCAACTTTCTAATTTACTCCTATTATCAAATTCTTTTCATTCTCTTGGTATTTTTATTTGAAATGCAAGAATGTAAGTTTAGATGCCGGCTCCTTTTTTGTGAACACACTGTGTTGTTCTTGCTGATTACCAATAAACAAGTGCTTTACATGGTTCTGAACCAAAAAAAAAATAGCTTAGATGCCTTCTTTTTCAAATAAAGAAAACAAGAGAACGAAGAAAAATTGATAATAGGAGTAAATTAGAAAGTTGTTTAAAATTGCATGCTCTATCTGAATCCCGAAAGAAAAAAACATAATTTATGCTTACCTGATAAATTCCTTTCTTCTGTAGTGTGATCAGTCCACGGGTCATCATTACTTCTGGGATATTACTCCTCCCCAACAGGAAGTGCAAGAGGATTCACCCAGCAGAGCTGCATATAGCTCCTCCCCCCTACGTCACTCCCAGTCATTCGACCAAGGACCAACGAGAAAGGAAAAGCCAAGGGTGAAGTGGTGACTGGAGTATAAATTAAAAAATATTTACCTGCCTTAAAAACAGGGCGGGCCGTGGACTGATCACACTACAGAAGAAAGGAATTTATCAGGTAAGCATAAATTATGTTTTCTTCTGTTAAGTGTGATCAGTCCACGGGTCATCATTACTTCTGGGATACCAATACCAAAGCAAAAGCAAAAGTACACGGATGACGGGAGGGATAGGCAGGCTCTTTATACAGAAGGAACCACTGCCTGAAGAACCTTTCTCCCAAAAATAGCCTCCGATGAAGCAAAAGTGTCAAATTTGTAAAATTTGGAAAAAGTATGAAGCGAAGACCAAGTTGCAGCCTTGCAAATCTGTTCAACAGAGGCCTCATTCTTGAAGGCCCAAGTGGAAGCCACAGCTCTAGTAGAATGAGCTGTAATTCTTTCAGGAGGCTGCTGTCCAGCAGTCTCATAAGCTAAACGAATTATGCTACGAAGCCAAAAAGAAAGAGAGGTAGCGGAAGCTTTTTGACCTCTCCTCTGCCCAGAGTAAATGACAAACAGAGAAGACGTTTGTCGAAATTCCTTAGTTGCCTGTAAGTAAAATTACTACATCCAGGTTGTGCAGTAGACGTTCCTTCTTTGAAGAAGGATTTGGGCATAAAGAAGGAACAACAATCTCTTGATTGATATTCCTGTTAGTAACTACCTTAGGTAAGAACCCAGGTTTAGTACGCAGGACTACCTTATCCGAATGAAAAATCAAATAAGGAGAATCACAATGTAAGGCTGATAATTCAGAGACTCTTCGAGCCGAGGAAATAGCCATTAAAAATAGAACTTTCCAAGATAACAGAATTTATGTTTACCTGATAAATTACTTTCTCCAACGGTGTGTCCGGTCCACGGCGTCATCCTTACTTGTGGGATATTCTCTTCCCCAACAGGAAATGGCAAAGAGCCCAGCAAAGCTGGTCACATGATCATTCCTAGGCTCCGCCTACCCCAGTCATTCGACCGACGTTAAGGAGGAATATTTGCATAGGAGAAACCATATGATACCGTGGTGACTGTAGTTAAAGAAAATAAATTATCAGACCTGATTAAAAAAACCAGGGCGGGCCGTGGACCGGACACACCGTTGGAGAAAGTAATTTATCAGGTAAACATAAATTCTGTTTTCTCCAACATAGGTGTGTCCGGTCCACGGCGTCATCCTTACTTGTGGGAACCAATACCAAAGCTTTAGGACACGGATGAAGGGAGGGAGCAAATCAGGTCACCTAAATGGAAGGCACCACGGCTTGCAAAACCTTTCTCCCAAAAACAGCCTCAGAAGAAGCAAAAGTATCAAACTTGTAAAATTTGGTAAAAGTGTGCAGTGAAGACCAAGTCGCTGCCCTACATATCTGATCAACAGAAGCCTCGTTCTTGAAGGCCCATGTGGAAGCCACAGCCCTAGTGGAATGAGCTGTGATTCTTTCAGGAGGCTGCCGTCCGGCAGTCTCGTAAGCCAATCTGATGATGCTTTTAATCCAAAAAGAGAGAGAGGTAGAAGTTGCTTTTTGACCTCTCCTTTTACCAGAATAAACAACAAACAAGGAAGATGTTTGTCTAAAATCCTTTGTAGCATCTAAATAGAATTTTAGAGCGCGAACAACATCCAAATTGTGCAACAAACGTTCCTTCTTCGAAACTGGTTTCGGACACAAAGAAGGCACGACTATCTCCTGGTTAATGTTTTTGTTAGAAACAACTTTTGGAAGAAAACCAGGTTTAGTACGTAAAACCACCTTATCTGCATGGAACACCAGATAAGGAGGAGAACACTGCAGAGCAGATAATTCTGAAACTCTTCTGGCAGAAGAAATTGCAACCAAAAACAAAACTTTCCAAGATAATAACTTAATATCAACGGAATGTAAGGGTTCAAACGGAACCCCCTGAAGAACTGAAAGAACTAAGTTGAGACTCCAAGGGGGAGTCAAAGGTTTGTAAACAGGCTTAATTCTAACCAGAGCCTGAACAAAGGCTTGAACATCTGGCACAGCTGCCAGCTTTTTGTGGAGTAACACAGACAAGGCAGAAATCTGTCCCTTCAAGGAACTTGCAGATAATCCTTTCTCCAATCCTTCTTGAAGAAAGGATAGAATCTTAGGAATCTTTACCTTGTCCCAAGGGAATCCTTTAGATTCACACCAACAGATATATTTTTTCCATATTTTGTGGTAAATTTTTCTAGTTACAGGCTTTCTGGCCTGAACAAGAGTATCAATAACAGAATCTGAGAACCCTCGTTTTGATAAGATCAAGCGTTCAATCTCCAAGCAGTCAGCTGGAGTGAGACCAGATTCGGATGTTCGAACGGACCTTGAACAAGAAGGTCTCGTCTCAAAGGTAGCTTCCATGGTGGAGCCGATGACATATTCACCAGATCTGTATACCAAGTCCTGCGTGGCCACGCAGGAGCTATCAAGATCACCGACGCCCTCTCCTGATGGATCCTGGCTACCAGCCTGGGGATGAGAGGAAACGGCGGGAATACATAAGCTAGTTTGAAGGTCCAAGGTGCTACTAGTGCATCTACTAGAGTCGCCTTGGGATCCCTGGATCTGGATCCGTGGCAAGGAACCTTGAAGTTCTGACGAGAGGCCATCAGATCCATGTCTGGAATGCCCCACAGTTGAGTAATTTGGGCAAAGATTTCCGGATGGAGTTCCCACTCCCCCGGATGTAATGTCTGACGACTCAGAAAATCCGCTTCCCAATTTTCCACTCCTGGGATGTGGATTGCAGACAGGTGGCATGAGTGAGTCTCCGCCCATTGAATGATTTTGGTCACTTCTTCCATCGCCAGGGAACTCCTTGTTCCCCCCTGATGGTTGATGTACGCAACAGTCGTCATGTTGTCTGATTGAAACCGTATGAACTTGGCCTTTGCTAGCTGAGGCCAAGCCTTGAGAGCATTGAATATCGCTCTCAGTTCCAGAATATTTATCGGTAGAAGAGATTCTTCCCGAGACCAAAGACCCTGAGCTTTCAGGGATCCCCAGACCGCGCCCCAGCCCATCAGACTGGCGTCGGTCGTGACAATGACCCACTCTGGTCTGCGGAAGGTCATCCCTTGTGACAGGTTGTCCAGGGACAGCCACCAACGGAGTGAGTCTCTGGTCCTCTGATTTACTTGTATCTTCGGAGACAAGTCTGTATAGTCCCCATTCCACTGACTGAGCATGCACAGTTGTAATGGTCTTAGATGAATGCGCGCAAAAGGAACTATGTCCATTGCCGCAACCATCAAACCTATTACTTCCATGCACTGCGCTATGGAAGGAAGAGGAACGGAATGAAGTGTCCGACAAGAGTTTAGAAGTTTTGTTTTTCTGGCCTCTGTCAGAAAAATCCTCATTTCTAAGGAGTCTATTATTGTTCCCAAGAAGGGAACCCTTGTCGACGGAGATAGAGAACTCTTTTCCACGTTCACTTTCCATCCGTGAGATCTGAGAAAGGCCAGGACTATGTCCGTGTGAGCCTTTGCTTGAGGAAGGGACGACGCTTGAATCAGAATGTCGTCCAAGTAAGGTACTACTGCAATGCCCCTTGGTCTTAGCACCGCTAGGAGGGACCCTAGTACCTTTGTGAAAATCCTTGGAGCAGTGGCTAATCCGAAAGGAAGCGCCACAAACTGATAATGCTTGTCCAGGAATGCGAACCTTAGGAACCGATGATGTTCCTTGTGGATAGGAATATGTAGATACGCATCCTTTAAATCCACCGTGGTCATGAATTGACCTTCCTGGATGGAAGGAAGAATTGTTCGAATGGTTTCCATTTTGAACGATGGAACCTTGAGAAACTTGTTTAAGATCTTGAGATCTAAGATTGGTCTGAACGTTCCCTCTTTTTTGGGAACTATGAACAGATTGGAGTAGAACCCCATCCCTTGTTCTCCTAATGGAACAGGATGAATCACTCCCATTTTTAACAGGTCTTCTACACAATGTAAGAATGCCTGTCTCTTTATGTGGTCTGAAGACAATTGAGACCTGTGGAACCTCCCCCTTGGGGGAAGCCCCTTGAATTCCAGAAGATAACCTTGGGAGACTATTTCTAGTGCCCAAGGATCCAGAACATCTCTTGCCCAAGCCTGAGCGAAGAGAGAGAGTCTGCCCCCCACCAGATCCGGTCCCGGATCGGGGGCCAACATTTCATGCTGTCTTGGTAGCAGTGGCAGGTTTCTTGGCCTGCTTTCCCTTGTTCCAGCCTTGCATTGGTCTCCAGGCTGGCTTGGCTTGAGAAGTATTACCCTCTTGCTTAGAGGACGTAGCACTTGGGGCTGGTCCGTTTCTACGAAAGGGACGAAAATTAGGTTTATTTTTGGCCTTGAAAGACCTATCCTGAGGAAGGGCGTGGCCCTTACCCCCAGTGATATCAGAGATAATCTCTTTCAAGTCAGGGCCAAACAGTGTTTTCCCCTTGAAAGGAATGTTAAGGAGTTTGTTCTTGGAAGACGCATCAGCTGACCAAGATTTCAACCAAAGCGCTCTGCGCGCCACAATAGCAAACCCAGAATTCTTTGCCGCTAACCTAGCCAATTGCAAAGTGGCGTCTAGGGTGAAAGAATTAGCCAATTTGAGAGCACGGATTCTGTCCATAATCTCCTCATAAGGAGGAGAATCACTATCGATCGCCTTTACTAGCTCATCGAACCAGAAACACGCGGCTGTAGTGACATGGACAATGCATGAAATTGGTTGTAGAAGGTAACCCTGCTGAACAAACATCTTTTTAAGCAAACCTTCTAATTTTTTATCCATAGGATCTTTGAAAGCACAACTATCTTCTATGGGTATAGTGGTGCGTTTGTTTAAAGTAGAAACCGCTCCCTCGACCTTGGGGACTGTCTGCCATAAGTCCTTTCTGGGGTCGACCATAGGAAACAATTTTTTAAATATGGGGGGAGGGACGAAAGGTATACCGGGCCTTTCCCATTCTTTATTTACAATGTCTGCCACCCGCTTGGGTATAGGAAAAGCTTCTGGGAGCCCCGGGACCTCTAGGAACTTGTCCATTTTACATAGTTTCTCTGGGATGATCAAATTCTCACAATCATCCAGAGTGGATAATACCTCCTTAAGCAGAGCGCGGAGATGTTCCAACTTAAATTTAAATGTAATCACATCGGGTTCAGCTTGTTGAGAAATTTTCCCCTCAGAATGGTGTAGGGGCATTTCAGAACCATTATCATCAGCGTCCTCATGCTCTTCAGTATCTAAAACAGAGCAGTCGCGCTTACGCTGATAAGTGGGCATTTTGGCTAAAATGTTTTTGATAGAATTATCCATTACAGCCGTTAATTGTTGCATAGTAAGGAGTATTGGCGCGCTAGATGTACTAGGGGCCTCCTGAGTGGACAAGACTCGTGTAGACGAAGGAGGGAATGATGCAGTACCATGCTTACTCCCCTCACTTGAGGAATCATCTTGGGCATCATTTTCAGTGTCACATAAATCACATTTATTTAAATGAGAAGGAACCCTGGCTTCCCCACATTCAGAACACAGTCTATCTGGTAGTTCAGACATGTTAAACAGGCATAAACTTGATAACAAAGTACAAAAAACGTTTTAAAATAAAACCGTTACTGTCACTTTAAATTTTAAACTGAACACACTTTATTACTGCAATTGCGAAAAAGTATGAAGGAATTGTTCAAAATTCACCAAAATTTCACCACAGTGTCTTAAAGCCTTAAAAGTATTGCACACCAAATTTGGAAGCTTTAACCCTTAAAATAACGGAACCGGAGCCGTTTTTAACTTTAACCCCTTTACAGTCCCTGGTATCTGCTTTGCTGAGACCCAACCAAGCCCAAAGGGGAATACGATACCAAATGACGCCTTCAGAAAGTCTTTTCTATGTATCAGAGCTCCTCACACATGCGACTGCATGTCATGCCTCTCAAAAACAAGTGCGCAATACCGGCGCGAAAATGAGGCTCTGCCTATGATTAGGGAAAGCCCCTAAAGAATAAGGTGTCTAAAACAGTGCCTGCCGATATTATTTTACCAAAATACCCAGATTAAATGATTCCTCAAGGCTAAATATGTGTAATATATGAATCGATTTAGCCCAGAAAATGTCTACAGTCTTAATAAGCCCTTGTGAAGCCCTTATTTACTGTCTGAATAAAAATGGCTTACCGGATCCCATAGGGAAAATGACAGCTTCCAGCATTACATCGTCTTGTTAGAATGTGTCATACCTCAAGCAGCAAAAGACTGCTCACTGTTCCCCCAACTGAAGTTAATTCCTCTCAACAGTCCTGTGTGGAACAGCCATGGATTTTAGTAACGGTTGCTAAAATCATTTTCCTCTTACAAACAGAAATCTTCATCTCTTTTCTGTTTCAGAGTAAATAGTACATACCAGCACTATTTTAAAATAACAAACTCTTGATTGAATAATAAAAACTACAGTTAAACACTAAAAAACTCTAAGCCATCTCCGTGGAGATGTTGCCTGTACAACGGCAAAGAGAATGACTGGGGTAGGCGGAGCCTAGGAGGGATCATGTGACCAGCTTTGCTGGGCTCTTTGCCATTTCCTGTTGGGGAAGAGAATATCCCACAAGTAAGGATGACGCCGTGGACCGGACACACCTATGTTGGAGAAAACAACTTTATATCAATGGAATGAAGGGGTTCAAACGGAACGCCCTGAAAAACATTAAGAACAAGGTTTAAACTCCATGGTGGAGCAACAGTTTTAAACACAGGCTTAATCCTGGTCAAAGCCTGACAAAAAGCCTGGACGTCAGGAACTTCTGACAGACGTTTGTGTAACAGAATGGACAGAGCTGAGATCTGTCCCTTTAATGAACTAGCAGATAAACCCTTTTCTAAACCTTCTTGTAGAAAAGACAATATCCTAGGAATCCTAACCTTACTCCAAGAGTAACCTTTGGATTCACACCAATATAGGTATTTACGCCATATCTTATGGTAAATCCTAGCCTGTATTAAGGTATCAATAACTGACTCAGAAAACCCACGTCTTGATAAAATCAAGCGTTCAATTTCCAAGCAGTCAGCTTCAGAGAAGTTAGATTTTGATGTTTGAAGGGACCCTGTATCAGAAGGTCCTGTTTCAGAGGTAGAGACCAAGGTGGACAGGATGACATGTCCACCAGGTCTGCATACCAAGTCCTGCGTGGCCACGCAGGTGCTATTAGAATCACTGATGCTCTCTCTTGTTTGATTCTGGCAATCAATCGCGGAAGCAACGGGAAGGGTGGAAACACGTAAGCCATCCTGAAGTCCCAAGGTGCTGTCAGAGCATCTATCAGGACTGTTCCTGGATCTGGACCCGTAACGAGGAAGCTTGGCGTTCTGTCGAGACGCCATGAGATCTATCTCTGGTTTGCCCCGACGTCGAAGTATTTGGGCAAAGACCTCCGGATGAAGTTCCCACTCCCCCGGATGAAAAGTCTGACGACTTAAGAAATCCGCCTCCCAGTTCTCCACTCCCGGGATGTGGATTGCTGACAGGTGGCAAGAGTGAGACTCTGCCCAGAGAATTATCTTTGATACTTCCATCATAGCTAGGGAGCTTCTTGTCCCTCCCTGATGGTTGATGTAAGCTACAGTCGTGATGTCGTCCGACTGAAACCTGATGAACCCCCGAGTTGTCAACTGGGGCCAAGCCAGGAGGGCATTGAGAACTGCTCTCAATTCCAGAATGTTTATTGGCAGGAGACTCTCCTCCTGACTCCATTGTCCCTGAGCCTTCAGAGAATTCCAGACGGCACCCCAACCTAGAAGGCTGGCGTCTGTTGTTACAATTGTCCAGTCTGGTCTGCTGAATGGCATCCCCCTGGACAGATGTGGCCGAGAAAGCCACCATAGAAGAGAATTTCTGGTCTCTTGATCCAGATTCAGAGAAGGGGATAAGTCTGAGTAATCCCCATTCCACTGACTTAGCATGCACAGTTGCAGTGGTCTGAGGTGTAAGCGTGCAAAGGGTACTATGTCCATTGCCGCTACCATTAAGCCGATTCCCTCCATGCATTGAGCCACTGACGGGTGTTGAATGGAATGAAGGGTGCGGCAAGCACTTTGAAGTCTTGTTAGCCTGTCCTCTGTCAGGTAAATCTTCATTTCTACAGAATCTATAAGAGTCCCCAGGAAGGGAACTCTTGTGAGTGGAACGAGTGAACTTTTCTTTTCGTTCACCTTCCATCCATGTGAACTTAGAAATGCCAGCACTAACTCTGTATGAGACTTGGCAGTTTGAAAGCTTGAAGCTTGTATCAGAATGTCGTCTAGGTATGGAGCTACCGAGATTCCCCGCGGTCTTAGTACCGCCAGAAGAGCACCCAGAACCTTTGTGAAGATTCTTGGAGCTGTAGCCAATCCGAATGGAAGAGCCACAAACTGGTAATGCCTGTCTAGGAAGGCAAACCTTAGGTACCGATAATGATCTTTGTGAATCGGTATGTGAAGGTAAGTATCTTTTAAATCTACAGTGGTCATGTACTGACCCTCTTGGATCATAGGTAAAATTGTCCGAATAGTCTCCATCTTGAACGATGGAACTCTTAGGAATTTGTTTAGGATCTTTAAGTCCAGGATTGGTCTGAAAGTTCCCTCTTTTTTGGGAACCACAAACAGATTTGAGTAAAACCCCTGTCCCTGTTCCGATCGTGGAACTGGATGGATTACTCCCATTAACAAGAGCTCTTGTACGCAGCGTAGAAACGCCTCTTTCTTTGTCTGGATTGTTGACAATCTTGACAGATGAAATCTCTCTCTTGGAGGAGAGTATTTGAAGTCCAGAAGGTATCCCTGAGATATTATCTCTAGCGCCCAGGGATCCTGAACATCTCTTGCCCAAGCCTGGGCGAAGAGAGAAAGTCTGCCCCCCACTAGATCCGATCCCGGATCGGGGGCCCTCAATTCATGCTGTCTTAGGGGCAGCAGCAGGTTTCCTAGTCTGCTTGCCCTTGTTCCAGGACTGGTTAGGTTTCCAGCCTTGTCTTTAGCGAGCAACAGCTCCTTCCTGTTTTGGTGCAGAGGAAGTTGATGCTGCTCCAGCTTTGAAATTACGAAAGGAATGAAAATTAGACTGTCTAGTCTTGGCTTTGTCCTGAGGCAGGGCATGGCCTTTACCTCCTGTAATGTCAGCGATAATCTCTTTCAACCCGGGCCCGAATAAGGTCTGCCCTTTGAAAGGTATATTAAGCAATTTAGACTTAGAAGTAACATCAGCTGACCAGGATTTTAGCCACAGCGCCCTGCGTGCCTGAATGGCGAATCCTGAATTCTTCGCCGTAAGTTTAGTAAGATGTACTACGGCCTCCGAAATGAATGAATTAGCTAGTTTAAGGACTCTAAGCCTGTCCGTAATGTCGTCCAGAGTAGCTGAACCAATGTTCTCTTCCAGAGACTCAATCCAGAATGCCGCTGCAGCCGTGATCGGCGCAATGCATGCAAGGGGTTGCAATATAAAACCTTGTTGAACAAACATTTTCTTAAGGTAACCCTCTAACTTTTTATCCATTAGATCTGAAAAAGCACAGCTATCCTCCACCGGGATAGTGGTACGCTTAGCTAAGGTAGAAACTGCTCCCTCCACCTTAGGGACCGTTTGCCATAAGTCCCTTGTGGTGGCGTCTATTGGAAACATTTTTCTAAATATCGGAGGGGGTGAGAACGGCACACCGGGTCTATCCCACTCCTTAGTAACAATTTCAGTAAGTCTCTTAGGTATAGGAAAAACCTCAGTACTCGTCGGTACCGCAAAATATTTATCCAACCTACACATTTTCTCTGGTATTGCAACTGTGTTACAATCATTCAGAGCCGCTAACACCTCCCCTAGTAATACACGGAGGTTTTCCAGCTTAAATTTAAAATTTGAAATATCTGAATCCAGTCTGTTTGGATCAGAACCGTCACCCACAGAATGAAGTTCTCCGTCCTCATGTTCTGCCACCTGTGACGCAGTGTCTGACATGGCCCTAATATTATCAGCGCACTCTGTTCTCACCCCAGAGTGATCACGCTTACCTCTTAGTTCTGGTAATTTAGCCAAAACCTCAGTCATAACAGTAGCCATATCCTGTAATGTGATTTGTAATGGCCGCCCAGATGTACTCGGCGCTACAATATCACGCACCTCCCTCTGAGCGGGAGATGTAGGTACTGACACGTGAGGCGAGTTAGTCGGCATAACTCTCCCCTCGTTGTTTGGTGAAATTTGTTCAATTTGTACAGATTGACTTTTATTTAAAGTAGCATCAATACAGTTAGTACATAAATTTCTATTGGGCTCCACTTTGGCATTGCAACAAATGACACAGGTATCATCCTCTGAATCAGACATGTTTAACACACTAGCAAATAAACTTGCAACTTGGAAATACAATTCAATTAGAATAATATTAAAACGTACTGTGCCTTTAAGAAGCACAGAAGATCTATGACAGTTGAAAATTAATAAATTGAAACAGTTATAGCCTCAATCCTTGTAAACAACACAACTTTAGCAAAGGTTTAATCCCATTAGCAAAGATAACAAATTCTGAAAGCAGGAAACAAATTACAGAATAAACGTTTTTTATCTCAGTCAAACTATAATTCTCACAGCTCTGCTGAGAGAAATTACCTCCCTCAAAATAAGTTTTGAAGACCCCTGAGCTCTGTAGAGATGAACCGGATCATGCAGGGAATACAATGAGTTGCTGACTGAAATATTTGATGCAGTAAAAGCACAAAAAAACGGCCCCTCCCCCTCACACACAGCAGTGAGGGAGAACAGAAACTGTCAGAAAAACAGATTAAGCAACTGCCAAGTGGAAAAATAGTGCCCAAACATTTATTCACTCAGTACCTCAGCAAATGAAAACGATTTTACATTCCAGCAAAAACGTTAAACATAATCTCTAGTTATTAAACAGCTTTATGTATTTCTTACAGTGTAATTCTAGTGAAGTACCATTCCCCAGAATACTGAAGTGTAAAGTATACATACATGACATTATATCGGTATGGCAGGATTTTCTCATCAATTCCATTGTCAGAAAATAAAAACTGCTACATACCTCTATGCAGATTCATCTGCCCGCTGTCCCCTGATCTGAAGTTTACCTCTCCTCAGATGGCCGAGAAACAGCAATATGATCTTAACTACTCCGGCTAAAATCATAACAAAAACTCTGGTAGATTCTTCTTCAAACTCTGCCAGAGAGATAATAACACACTCCGGTGCTATTTTAAAATAACAAACTTTTGATTGAAGATATAAAACTAAGTATAATCACCATAGTCCTCTCACACATCCTATCTAGTCGTTGGGTGCAAGAGAATGACTGGGAGTGACGTAGGGGGGAGGAGCTATATGCAGCTCTGCTGGGTGAATCCTCTTGCACTTCCTGTTGGGGAGGAGTAATATCCCAGAAGTAATGATGACCCGTGGACTGATCACACTTAACAGAAGAAATTTGGGTTCAGTGTCCCTTTAACAGCTTTGCTGGGGTGCTCTTTGCCTCCTCCTGTTGGCCAGGAGTGAATATCCCACTAGTAATTGGATTGATTTGTGGACTCTCCATGCCATAGGAAAGAAAAACAAACTAAATCAATGCTTTACTGCAACACTTAAATGTCCAGCATTAGCCGTAATAAGCAAGCTAGTACAGGCAGAATTTTACTTTAAATGGACAACGATATGTGTAATCAATTGGTGAGTGTCCAACAAGTAACAAAGTTACTTTAAACTTGGGACAGTAAAGTCAAAATTAAACTTTCACGATTTGGACAGAGGATGCAATTTTAAAACAATTTGTTGCACTCTTTTAGTATCAATTGTTGAAGAGTAAACTTAGGTAGGCTCATAGGAGCTCCATAGTGTGCATGTGTTTTTATAATTCTAAGCCAGCAGTGTTTGCAACTATGTATTACATTGCTATAAACATTCTTGCAGAGATTGATGGATAAAGACACATTTGTGATTGCCTGAGCTCACCTAGGATCCCAAGAAAACTAGGCAAAATTGATAATAAAAGTAAAAAGTTAAAATGTCATGCTCTAACCAATCCACTTAAGTTCATAACAAAAGGGAGCATAAATAAAATCTCAATGAATTTAATGCATCACTTTCCATTTGTGCACTATAGTTGATTAATTTCTGATTATTATTTTTTGTGCATAATTTTAATTCCATTAACTGGTTTTCTGATGCCTGCACTGTACGCATACATAATGATGCTTCAGTCTCCTGTGGCTCTAAGCCCCAGAAAGCAGGCTTCATTTGATTATACAGACTCTAACTGGCTGTACTGCTCCAGCCTTTTATCTGAAAACTTTAGGGAGGAAGTGTACTTAAAAAAACAAAATCAGACTTTGTTCAACTGTACTATGAAGCATAGAAGTGATGCAATAATGTTCCTTTAAGAAATGGCAGCATCTAAATTAACATAATATCTGAGTATTGTATATGTGTCATAATGTTTATTTTACTGACCTACAATAATTGCTGTGTGAGGAGAAGTTTCTGCATTAAATTATCCTAATGTTTTTCAAGCCACAAAGAACCTGTAATTTTTGATGATTGGAGCAAATGCCAGATTGTCCTTGAAAATGCATTAAGAGATGTGGCAATGTTTTGACCCCAGTTTGAATTAGGACATTTCTATTAACAATCATTTCAGCAGATTTTCATATTCCATTCCCTGTATTTTTGTTCTCTCCTTCTTTAAAAATATCAGAAGAACAGAGGAATACGGCTGCAAATATTCTGCGGCTTATTCATGGTAAGAAGTGATTTAATCTAGAATGAACAAGAATAAACTCTGAATGTGTTGTTTTAAAAGGTCACTGGAATATTACACTGTAAAACCATGTACAGAGTGTAAATAATTATAATTAATTTCGCCCTTGGAATAGCTTGCACTAAAATCACGTACACCTTTCCTTCTTCCTTGCATCAGCCATAACTAAAATAGTTTGCTATACAAACTACACTAAATAAAAAGTCATTGCTTTCCTGTGAAACTTTAATGACTTCCTAATTAGTCATGAGCTAACAGTGTAAAGCTCACCCAAAAGATCCTGTTAAAGAGACATAAAAATGTTCTAACCCATAATATTATTGCCTCTAAATGTGATTAACTCTTCAAGGGGGTTAAACGCACAATTAAACCTCTCTGGAACTTCAAAGCATCAGTGCACTTGAGCTTGACATGACTGGTGATTGGTGGCTAAACACAAATGCTCCTGATTGGCCCAGCAGCTATGTCTAACCCAGGAGCACTAATGCATTGAGTCTTCTGAGTGCACTTTAACTATGTGTTTAACCACCTTTACAGTTGTTATATAAATAGAGGACACCATTTTCTGAATAATAAATATTCCAATACATTATAAAATTTTAATATTGCACTATTAAGTCCTTTTAAAGTGTTTTCACCTAAGAAAATGGATATAATATCCACTACAAAGATGTTGAGTGTATGTTCAGTTCTTATACACAAAAAACTATTCTAAAATGAGTAAAGCTTATGTAAGGATAGCCTTACCATGTCGTACATTTGATATGTTATGGACTGAAAGAAAGGTTCAATTACTTACATTTTTTATACTGAACATTAAATAACCATGAAAAAATAACTTGTTTTATTCAATCTGTGTCTGTTTAAATGTAGAATTTCATCCATTACTCAGCACACCTGGATTCTGCAACTCTAATGTTCCCTCTGTTCCTTTGTATTTTGTTACTGTTGCTATGTGATGATGAAGAAATCATACCACAATTCACTAATGAATGCTATAATAAAGTGAATGAAGGTATTATAGAAGCTATCTGTGTTTACATAAAAAGAGACATAGGCTATTCACTTATACAGCAGTATACTAGAACAGTAACAACAAATAATACATAGATACATTTATATACATGTCTTTTACATTTTAGATCCACTGATCACACATATGGAAATGGTGACAGAAATCGTGGTCCCAACAGTCTTTACCCTCTGCATCCTTATCAGTGCTGTGCTTCTAATGATCCTTCTCAGAAGACAGAGTTAGAATCATATATTGGAAAGCGACGTAGATCCCATTTTAGAAAAATAGTAAAAGTCCGCCCATTATCCAAAACTTTACACCTGGTGGTTTTTGACTCCTCATTTGTTTCAATTCTTCAACAAAAGACTTTACAGCGCTGTCAAAACACGATCATTTTACCTAAAAAAGGAGATTGCATGTAAACACAAATGTTTGGACAAGAAAGTTGCAAAAGTAAATTTGGAGGGGTGCAATGTGTCTATATAAATTTCTCCTAACAGGGTTGTGGAAAAGGTTATAAAACTGTCAAGAACTACACAATCTGGAAATAAAAAAACAGCTAGCAATACAGATAAACAATATAGAATAATGCTACAGTGTTCACCCCCAGGACCTTTTAATGGTAGCACCAGCTAGCTGATTTTACCGACTAGCCAGGTAAAAATTTAGTGAATATTAAAGTGATGGTAAATTTAGCAAAAAGGAAATACTGGCAATATTTTAATATAAGTTTAAGTAACCAACTTTAGTTTTTATTGTGCTCAATTCAAGTTAACCATTCACATTACCGCCCTTCGTTACAATACCTTTTTTTCCTTTAGTGATGTTTTGCTAATTTAGTCAGGGTGGATAAAAATCAATGATTTAAAAAAAATTAAATTAACAAATTAATTTAAATCCGATTATTTTTTAAATAAAAATCCTTTTTTTTAATGAAAAATCTATCAAAATATAGTTTATATTTAAGATACATTTTAATCCAAAGGTTATTCATCCTGAAATATAGGTTAGTTTTTAATTATGTAACATAAGGCTGTATATTCATGGCTGTAATGTTTATTTTTTTGGTAAATAAATGCCATTAATCCATACACAATGTTAAAGGGACAGTCAAGCCAAAAAAACAAACCTTTCATAATTTAAATAGGGAATATAATTTTAAACAACTTTCCAATTTACTTTTATCACCAATTTTGCTTTGTTCTCTTGGTATTCTTAGTTGAAAGCTAAAACTAGGAGGTTCATATGCTAATTTCTTAGACTTTGAAGACTGTCTCTAATCTGAATGCATTTTGACCACTAGAGGGCGTTAGTTCATGTGTTTCATATAGATAACATTGAGCTCATGCACGTGAAGTTACCCTGGAGTGAGCATTGATTGGCTAAAATGCAAGTCTGTCAAAATAACTGAAATAAGGGGGCAGTTTGCAGAGGCTTAGATACAAGGTAATTACAGAGGTAAAAAGTGTATTTCTATAACAGTGTTGGTTATGCAAAACTGGGGAATGGGTAATAAAAGGGATTTTCTTTCTTTTTAAACAACAAAAATTCTGGTGTTGACTGTCCCTTTAAGCTCTCCCAGAGGTTTCTGTAAGATTACGTTTGGCATTTTTCTGTCTAGAAGATATCACATAATATTGGTTTTGTAATTCTCAAAACTGTCTGCAGAAATAACATGCCTCTTTTACACAGCATAAATGATATAAAATAAACATACAGAGTTCAGAAATAGACCTTAAAGGGACATAAACCTACCAAATGTTTTCTTTCACGAGTCAGATAAAGCATACCATTTTTAGATTTCAAATGAACGTCTTTTATTAAATTTGCTTCATTCTCTTGATATCCTCTGTGTAAGGAGGGCAAAGATCTACTGGGAACTAGCTGAACACATTGGGTAAGCCAGTGACAAGCAGCTAGCTCAAGGTAGTGCATTGCTCCTGAGCCTACCTATGTATGATTTTCAACAATGGATACCAAGAGAAAGAAGCAAATTATATAATAGAAGTAAATTGGATAGATTGCATGCTCTAGCTGAATCATTAAAGTTGAATTTTGATGTTACTGTCCCTGTAATGCCATTGCTTCCCTGCAAATCTATGTACACGGGATAAACGCTTACGAAGTTTTAAGAAGCTTAATGAATAAGAAGTTTGTTTGGAATGGAAGGACCTAAGTTTCAGGAGGGAAGGACAAGCATCAAAAATTACATAAAATGTTATTTTAGTTCAATAAAGCTTTTTAATTTGTTATTACTAAGGTAATTATTTTACTCCTTCCTATAAAGTACAGCTGAAAAGTTGCTCAAATATGAACCTATTAAACTGGAGATAGTTCTCCACCCAATAATTTCATTTATGTCAATGATCTACCTATGTATTTCTAATGGTATATAAGTAAATCAGTATTTTCTGACATAAGAAAAATAATCTGAATTATTATTATTAGAATAAAAATTAAACCTTTATGTAGAAAACCATGATTTAAATAAATTCTTACTGCTAGTAATTTAAATTAAACCCACTCTGGATTTAGCCAATCAGATTGTGTGCCGTACGGCACTGAAAGGAAGAAAAAAAATATTTGCAGAGCGTGCATTACTGTCTACATAGAGAGGTGGGACCGGTCTCTATGTCACTAAACAACAGAATCAAGAATATGTAAGGGGCGGAAGAAGAGAAGAAGCAGACAAATACGTTATGGATTAAAAGTGTAAATTATTAAAAAAAAAAAAAGGATTAGAAAAAATAATAACTTAGCGGTTCCAGTAATGAGGAGGATATAGCTGTAAGAAAAGTGTTTTAAATGTATTAAACTTACCATCACTTTAAGCTCAAATTAGCCAATATTACATTTTCAATGTTTATTAGACAAATTATCATTAAAAAACTATTTTAAATGATGCAATTAGTTTGTGCTTTTGATAGCAGAAAATCTTACAATATTAGGCTAGCAACATTTTATGTGAAGAACACTGTACATTACAATATATATCTTGTCTGGCTAGTCACTGCTAATCCGGTAAATATATAATGACTGTCTTTGTGGAACTGCTTGGTCTTGATTTATAGAACTACACAAGGTATAACAGACTACGTTTTAGACATGCTGTTTTTAGAAGTGATGCATGTGGTTTTTTGAGCGAATAATCTTGAAGCAGAAGGGACAGACACTATGCTTTCACTGGATGTTTGTATTACTTTGCATCCAAATATATTTTATATTTTTGCACACTATGAATAAATCAAAGTAACGAATCGTGTTGTTTATGAAGTATCACAGTTCAGATATAACCTATACGTCCACCTATATGCCCACAAGGTTTAAATGATCATGAACTCCTATGAACCTTCGTTCTAACATAAGTAGGTACATTATTAATACACAAAAAGGAGGTAGGGGCACTTGGTGACTGATATGAGGGAATCAGCTAAGCAAATACAATTCCAGATAAGATTAAAGGGACAATCTGGTCAAAATGTAAATGCACATAGATGAATTACATATTTGAATAGAAACATATTTGCAGTATACATGTATTGACAAAAATTGCTTTTAGTTAAAGTTGTCACTGTTTTAGTGTTAGCATTTTAAATACTGCAGCTGCTCAGAGCACCAGTGGGGCTTGTAATCATGTCAGCAATTATAAACTGAGTCATTACCAGAGGAGAGAAGAACCATAGGGTCTATGAGCAAGTGCTGTGCTTATAATCCTGGTGTATGGAGCATACATAAATCCACTTTTGAAACAGCTATAGCTTTTATTAGAAGCATTTTTGCTAATGCTTATACAAATGCTTCTATTCAAAACTGAAATGCATCTATGTGGATTACAATTTTGGCTGCATTACAGGTGAATATATGAAGCTTTGTCGTGCATTTCAAAATGCAGATTTTTACATATTAGTTGCTAAGTGAGTCTTCATTGTGATGTGAGCTGGAATATATCACTTTCTTTATATCTAAGGAATACTTAGCAGTTTTTTCAATCTGCAAACATCTAAGGCCATTTTGGTGCAGGCACTTGCCTGACCTATGATTTGGACAAAAGGGGCGTCTCCTGTCGTCTAAAGAATCTGGTCACAAACTCTACAATCTCATTAAACACACTGGCTTAAAAGAAAAATTTGAAACTCTCCCAAAGTAGCTGCTAGCAAACCTCCCCCCCCCAAAAAAAACAACCTTTAGCTTCAAATGATAAAAAGATGCTTCTTTCAGTCACTTAACCCCTTAACGATCGAGGACGTGCAGGGTACGTTCTCTAAAAAAAAGTCACTTAACGACCAAGGACGTACCCTGCACGTCCTCGGTCTGGAAAGCAGCTGGAAGCGATCCTGATCACTTCCAGCTGCTTTCCGGTTATTGCAGGATGCCTCGATATCGAGGCATCCTGCAATAACAAATTTTACCCCACCAGTGCAGAGAGAGCCACTCTGCGGCCCTCTCTGCACCGGGCATCGAAGGCCGCATTAGTTGGTGGGTGGGAGCTGAAGTGGGAGGCAGGAGGGCGGCCATCGATGCGGTCCATGTCAGAGAGGGGGGCGGGATCGCCGTGGAGAAGGCGGGCAGGCACGTGCACGGGGAGGGAGTGGGTGGGAACCGCTACACTACAGAAAAAAAAAACCTAATTTATGCTTACCTGATAAATTTATTTCTCTTTTGGTGTATCCAGTCCACGGATCATCCACCACTTGTTGGATATTCTCCTTCCCAACAGGAAGTTGCAAGAGGATCACCCACAGCAGAGCTGCTATATAGCTCCTCCCCCAACTGCAATATCCAGTCATTCGACCGAAGACAAGCAGAGAAAGGAGAAACCATAGGGTGCAGTGGTGACTGAAGTTTAAAAACCTAATTTATGCTTACCTGATAAATTTATTTCTCTTGTAGTGTAGTCAGTCCACGGGTCATCCATTACTTATGGAATATATCTCTTCCTAACAGGAAGCTGCAAGAGGATCACCCAAGCAGAGCTGCTATATAGCTCCTCCCCTCACATGTCATATTCAGTCATTCGACCAAAGCAGACGAGAAAGGAGAAACCATAGGGTGCAGTGGTGACTGGAGTTTAATTAAAATTTAGATCTGCCTTAAAGACAGGGCGGGCCGTGGACTGACTACACTACAAGAGAAATAAATTTATCAGGTAAGCATAAATTATGTTTTCTCTTGTTAAGTGTAGTCAGTCCACAGGTCATCCATTACTTATGGAATACCAATACCAAAGCTAAAGTACACGGATGAAGGGAGGGACAAGGCAGGAACATTAAACAGAAGGAACCACCGCCTGAAGTACCTTTCTCCCAAAAATAGCCTTCGAAGAAGCAAAAGTGTCAAATTTGTAAAATTTTGAAAAGGTGTGAAGCGAAGACCAAGTCGCAGCCTTGCAAATCTGTTCAACAGAGGCCTCATTTTTAAAGGCCCAGGTGGAAGCCACAGCTCTAGTAGAATGAGCTGTAATCCTTTCAGGAGGCTGCTGTCCAGCAGTCTCATAGGCTAAACGTATTATGCTACGAAGCCAAAAAGAGAGAGAGGTAGCCGAAGCCTTTTGACCTCTTCTCTGTCCAGAGTAAACGACAAACAGGGAAGAAGTTTGACGAAAATCTTTAGTTGCCTGCAAATAGAACTTCAGGGCACGGACTACGTCCAGATTATGCAAAATTCGTTCCTTCTTTGAAGAAGGGTTAGGACACAGTGATGGAACAACAATCTCTTGATTGATATTCCTGTTAGTAACTACCTTAGGTAAGAACCCAGGTTTCGTACGCAGAACTGCCTTGTCTGAATGAAAAATCAGATAAGGAGAATCACAATGTAAGGCAGATAACTCAGAGACTCTTCGAGCCGAGGAAATAGCCATCAAAAACAAAACCTTCCAGGATAACAGCTTGATATCAATGGAATGAAGGGGTTCAAATGGAACGCCTTGAAGAACATTAAGAACTAAGTTTAAGCTCCACGGCGGAGCAACAGTCTTAAACACAGGCTTAATCCTAGTTAAAGCCTGACAAAAAGCCTGAACGTCTGGAACTTCAGCCAGACGTTTGTGTAGAAGAATAGACAGAGCAGAAATCTGTCCCTTTAACGAACTAGCAGATAAGCCCTTTTCTAAACCCTCTTGTAGAAAGGACAATATTCTAGGAATCCTAACCTTACTCCATGAGTAACTCTTGGATTCGCACCAATATAAATATTTACGCCATATCTTATGGTAAATTTTTCTGGAAACAGGCTTCCTAGCCTGTATTAAGGTATCAATAACCGACTCCGAGAAGCCACGCTTTGATAGAATCAGGCGTTCAATCTCCATGCAGTCAGCCTCAGAGAAATTAGATTTGGATGGTTGAAAGGACCCTGAATTAGAAGGTCCTGTCTCAGAGGCAGAGACCACGGTGGACAGGACGACATGTCCACTAGGTCTGCATACCAGGTCCTGCGTGGCCCCGCAGGCGCTATCAGAATCACCGAAGCTCTCTCCTGTTTGATCTTGGCAATCAAACGAGGAAGCATCGGGAATGGTGGAAACACATAAGCCATGTTGAAGACCCAAGGGGCTGTCAGAGCATCTATCAGCACCGCTACCGGGTCCCTGGACCTGGATCCGTAACAAGGAAGCTTGGCGTTCTGACGAGACGCCATGAGATCCAGATCTGGTTTGCCCCAACGATGAATCAGTTGAGCAAAGACCTCCGGATGAAGTTCCCACTCCCCCGGATGAAAAGTCTGGCGACTTAGAAAATCCGCCTCCCAGTTCTCCACGCCTGGGATGTAAATCGCTGATAGGTGGCAAGAGTGAGACTCTGCCCAGCGAATTATCTTTGAGACTTCCAACATCGCTAGGGAACTTCTGGTTCCCCCTTGATGGTTGATGTAAGCCACAGTCGTGATGTTGTCCGACTGAAATCTGATGAACCTCAGAGTTGCTAACTGAGGCCAAGCTAGGAGAGCATTGAATATTGCTCTTAATTCCAGAATATTTATTGGGAGGAGTTTCTCCTCCTGAGTCCATAATTCCTGAGCTTTCAGGGAGTTCCAGACTGCGCCCCAGCCTAGAAGGCTGGCGTCTGTTGTTACAATCGTCCAATCTGGCCTGCGAAAGGTCATCCCCTTGGACAGATGTGGCCGAGAAAGCCACCATAGAAGAGAATCTCTGGTCTCTTGATCCAGATTTAGTAGGGGGGACAAATCTGAGTAATCCCCGTTCCACTGACTTAGCATGCACAATTGCAGCGGTCTGAGATGCAGGCGCGCAAATGGTACTATGTCCATTGCCGCTACCATTAAGCCGATTACCTCCATGCACTGAGCTACTGACGGGTGTGGAATGGAATGAAGGACACGGCAAGCATTTAGAAGTTTTAATAACCTGGCCTCTGTCAGGTAAATTTTCATCTCTACAGAATCTATAAGAGTCCCTAGAAAGGGAACTCTTGTAAGTGGTAATAGAGAACTCTTTTCCACGTTCACCTTCCACCCATGCGACCTCAGAAATGCCAGAACTATCTCTGTATGAGACTTGGCAGTTGGAAAACTTGACGCTTGTATCAGAATGTCGTCTAGGTACGGAGTCACCGCTATGCCTCGCAGTCTTAGTACCGCCAGAAGTGAGCCCAGAACTTTTGTAAAGATTCTTGGAGCCGTAGCTAATCCGAAGGGAAGAGCTACAAATTGGTAATGCCTGTCTAGGAAAGCAAATCTTAGGTACCGATAATGATCCTTGTGAATCGGTATGTGAAGGTAGGCATCCTTTAAGTCCACTGTGGTCATGTACTGACCCTCTTGGATCATGGGAAGGATGGTTCGAATAGTTTCCATTTTGAATGATGGAACTCTTAGAAATTTGTTTAGGATTTTTAAGTCCAAGATTGGTCTGAAGGTTCCCTCTTTCTTGGGAACCACAAATAGATTTGAATAGAATCCCTGCCCGTGTTCCGTCCGCGGAACTGGGTGGATCACCCCCATTAGTAAGAGGTCTTGTACACAGCGTAGAAACGCCTCTTTCTTTATTTGGTTTGCTGATAACCTTGAAAGATGAAATCTGCCTCGTGGAGGAGAAGTTTTGAAGTCCAGGAGATATCCCTGAGATATGATCTCCAACGCCCAGGGATCCTGGACATCTCTTGCCCAAGCCTGGGCGAAGAGAGAAAGTGTGCCCCCCACTAGATCCGTTTCTGGATAGGGGGCCCTCTCTTCATGCTGTCTTGGGGGCAGCAGCAGGTTTCTTGGCCTGCTTGCCCTTGTTCCAGGACTGGTTAACTTTCCAGCCCTGCCTGTAACGAGCAACAGCTCCTTCCTGTTTTGGAGCGGAGGAAGTTGATCCTGCTCCTGCCTTGAAGTTACGAAAGGCACGAAAATTAGACTGTTTGGCCTTTGATTTGGCCCTGTCCTGAGGTAGAGCATGGCCCTTACCTCCCGTAATGTCAGCTATAATTTCTTTCAAGCCGGGCCCGAATAAGGTCTGCCCTTTGAAAGGAATATTAAGCAATTTAGATTTAGAAGTCACGTCAGCTGACCAGGATTTAAGCCATAGCGCTCTGCGCGCTTGGATGGCGAATCCGGAGTTCTTAGCCGTAAGTTTGGTTAAATGTACGACGGCATCAGAAACAAATGCGTTAGCTAGCTTAAGTGCTTTAAGCTTGTTCATAATTTCATCCAAGGGAGCTGTGCGAATGGCCTCTTCCAGAGACTCAAATCAGAATGCCGCCGCAGCAGTGACAGGCGCAATGCATGCAAGGGGCTGTAAGATAAAACCTTGTTGAACAAACATTTTCTTAACGTAACCCTCTAATTTCTTATCCATTGGATCTGAAAAGGCACAACTATCCTCCACCGGGATAGTGGTACGCTTAGCTAAAGTAGAAACTGCTCCCTCCACCTTAGGGACCGTCTGCCATAAGTCTCATGTGGTGGCGTCTATAGGAAACATTTTCCTAAATATGGTAGGAGGGGAAAAAGGCACACCAGGTCTATCCCACTCCTTGCTAATAATCTCTGTAAGCCTTTTAGGTATAGGAAACACGTCAGTACACACCGGTACCGCATAGTATCTATCCAACCTACATAATTTTTCTGGAATTGCAACCGTGTTACAATCATTCAGAGCCGCTAATACCTCCCCTAGCAATATGCGGAGGTTCTCAAGCTTAAATTTAAAATTAGAAATCTCTGAATCCAGTCTCCCTGGATCAGATCCGTCACCCACAGAATGAAGCTCTCCGTCTTCACGTTCTGCAAACTGTGACGCAGTATCTGACATGGCTCTCACCTCATCCGCGCACTCTGTCCTTAACCCAGAGCTATCGCGCTTGCCTCTTAATTCTGGCAATTTAGATAATACTTCTGTCATAACAGTAGCCATGTCTTGCAAAGTGATTTGTAAGGGCCTCCCTGATGTACTTGGCGCCACAAGATCACGCACCTCCTGAGCAGGAGGCGAAGGTACTGACACGTGAGGAGAGTTAGTCGGCATAACTTCCCCCTCGTTGTCTGGTGATAATTTCTTTACATGTAAAGATTGACTTTTATTTAAAGTAGCATCAATGCAATTAGTACACAAATTTCTATTGGGCTCCACATTGGCCTTTAAACATAGTGAACAAAGAGATTCATCTGTGTCAGACATGTTTAAACAGACTAGCAATGAGACTAGCAAGCTTGGAAATACTTTTCTAAATAAATTTACAAGCAATATAAAAAACGCTACTGTGCCTTTAAGAAGCACAAAAAGCTGTCACAGTTGAAATAACAATGAACCAAAATAGTTATAGCAACCAATTTTTCACAGTAAATGTATTAAGTTAGCAAAGGATTGCACCCACCAGCAAATGGATGATTAACCCCTTTATACCCAAAAACGGATAACAATTTAATCATTAATGTTTTTCTCACAGTCAAAACACACTGTCACAGGTCTGCTGTGACTGATTACCTCCCTCAAAATGAATTTTGAAGACCCCTGAGCTCTCTAGAGACGATCTGGATCATGGAGGATGAAGTAGACAGATTGTGACTGAATTTTTACTGCGCAAAAAAAGCGCTAAAATAGGCCCCTCCCACTCATATTACAACAGTGGGGAAGCTCAGAAAACTGTTTCTATGCAGAAAACAAAGATGGCCATGTGGTAAAAATCATGCCCCAATAAGTTTTATCACCAAGTACCTCACAAAAAACGATTAACATGCCAGTAAACGTTTTAAACATACATTTGAAAAGTTATTAAGTCGCTTTTACTGCAGTTAAGGCTCATACATTATTTCAGTATTAACAGTATTTTCAGAGTCAATTCCATTCCTTAGAAAAATACATTCAGTGTACACACACTCATCAGCCTAATACCAGTCGCTATCACTACATTTAAGGCTGAACTTACTTTACATTGGTATCAGCAGTATTTTCTCAGTCAATTCCATTCCTCAGAAAAATAATTACTGCACATACCTCATTTGCAGGGGGGCCCTGCATGCTATTCCCCTTCTCTGAAGTTACCTCACTCCTCAGATGAGAACAGCCAGTGGATCTTAGTTACGTCTGCTAAGATCATAGAAAACGCAGGCAGATTCTTCTTCTAATGCTGCCTGAGAATAAACAGCACACTCCGGTGCCATTTAAAATAACAAACTTTTGATTGTAGAAATAAACTAAGTTAAAAAACACCACAGACCTCTCACAGCGACCTATCTTTAGTTAGGCTGCAAGAGAATGACTGAATATGACATGTGAGGGGAGGAGCTATATAGCAGCTCTGCTTGGGTGATCCTCTTGCAGCTTCCTGTTAGGAAGAGATATATTCCATAAGTAATGGATGACCCGTGGACTGACTACACTTAACAAGAGAAATTAAAAAATATCTGTCTTAAAATGACAGGGCGGGCCGTGGACTGGATACACCACAAGAGAAATAAATTTATCAGGTAAGCATAAATTATGTTTTCTCTTGTAAGGTGTATCCAGTCCACGGATCATCCACCACTTGTGGGATACCAATACCAAAGATAAAGTCCACGGATGAAGGGAGGGACAAGGCAGGTACTTAAACGGAAGGTACCACTGCCTGTAAAACCTAACTCCCAAAAATAGCCTCCGAAGAAGCAAAAGTATAAAATTTATAGAATTTTGAAAAGGTATGAAGCGAAGACCAAGTCGCCGCCTTGCAAATCTGTTCAACAGAAGCCTCATTTTTAAAGGCCCAAGTGGAAGCCACAGCTCTAGTAGAATGAGCTGTAATCCTTTCAGGAGGCTGCTGGCCAGCAGTCTCATAAGCTAAGCGAATTATGCTTCTTAGCCAAAACGAAAGAGAGGTTGCCAAAGCCTTTTGACCTCTCCTCTGTCCAGAGTAGACAACAAACAAAGCAGATGTTTGACGAAAATCTTTAGTAGCTTGTAAATAATACTTTAAAGCACGAAACACGTCAAGATTGTGTAATAGACGTTCCTTCTTTGAAGAAGGATTAGGACACAATGATGGAACAACAATCTCCTGATTGATATTCTTATTAGATACCACCTTAGGTAGAAACCCAGGTTTGGTACGCAGAACTACCTTATCTGCATGGAAGATCAGATAAGGGGAATCACATTGTAAGGCAGATAACTCGGAAACTACGAGCCGAGGAAATAGCTACCAAAAATAGAACTTTCCAAGATAAAAGTTTGATATCTATGGAATGAAGAGGTTCAAACGGAACCCCTTGAAGAACTTTAAGAACCAAAATTTAAGCTCCAAGGCGGAGCAACAGATTTAAACACAGGCTTGATTCGAACTAAAGCCTGACAAAATGCCTGAACGTCTGGCACATCTGCCAGGCGCTTGTGCAAAAGAATAGACAGAGCAGAAATCTGTCCCTTTAAGGAACTAGCTGACAATCCCTTTTCCAATCCTTCTTGGAGAAAAGATAATATCCTGGGAATCCTGACCTTACTCCATGAGTAGCCCTTGGATTCACACCAATAAAGATATTTACGCCATATCTTATGATAGGTTTTCCTGGTGACAGGCTTCCGTGCCTGAATTAAGGTATCAATGACTGACTCAGAGAAGCCACGCTTTGATAAAACCAAGCGTTCAATCTCCAGGCAGTCAGTTTCAGAGAAATTAGATTTGGATGGTTGAAAGGACCTTGAAGTAGAAGGTCCTGTCTCAGTGGCAGAGTCCATGGTGGAAAGGATGACATGTCCACCAGATCTGCATACCAAGTCCTGCGTGGCCACGCAGGCGCTATCAAGATCACTGATGCTCTCTCCTGCTTGATTTTGGCAATCAGACGAGGGAGCAGAGGAAACGGTGGAAACACATAAGCCAGGTTGAAGGACCAAGGCGCTGCTAGAGCATCTATCAGCGTTGCCTTGGGGTCCCTGGACCTGGATCCGTAACAAGGAAGTTTGGCGTTCTGGCGAGACGCCATGAGATCCAGTTCTGGTGTGTCCCAACGATGAATCAATTGTGCAAACACCTCAGGATGGAGTTCCCACTCCCACGGATGAAAAGTCTGTTGACTTAGAAAATCCGCCTCCCAGTTCTCTACACCTGGGATATGGATCGCTGATAGGTGGCAAGAGTGAATCTCTGCCCAGCGAATTAGAAGGCTGGCATCTGTCGTTACAATTGTCCAATCTGGCCTGCGAAAGGTCATTCCCTTGGACAGATGGACCCGAGATAGCCACCAGAGAAGAGAATCCCTGGTCTCTTGATCCAGATTTAGTAGAGGGGACAAATCTGTGTAATCCCCATTCCACTGACTGAGCATGCATAGTTGCAGCGGTCTGAGATGTAGGCGTGCAAATGGCACTATGTCCATTGCCGCTACCATTAAGCCGATTACTTCCATACACTGCGCCACCGAAGGGCGAGAAGTGGAATAAAGAACACGGCAGGAATTTAGAGATTTTTATAACCTGGACTCTGTCAGGTAAATCCTCATTTCTACAGAATCTATTAGAGTTTCCAGAAAGGAAACTCTTGTGAGAGGAGATAGAGAACTCTTTCCTTCGTTCACCTTCCACCCATGCGACCTCAGAAGTGCCAGAACTAGATCCGTATGAGACTTGGCAATTTCGAAATTTGACGCCTTTATCAGAATGTCGTCTAAAAAGGGGCCACTGCTATGCCCCGCGGTCTTAGGACCGCCAGAAGAGACCCCAGAACCTTCGTAAAGATTCTTGGGGCTGTAGCTAACCAAAAGGGAAGAGCTACAAACTGGTAATGCCTGTTCAGGAAGGCAAACCTGAGAAACCGATGATGATCTTTGTGTATCGGAATGTGAAGATAAGAATCCTTTAAATCCACTGTAGTCATGTATTGACCCTCCTGGATCATAGGTAGGATGGTACGAATAGTCTCCATCTTGAATGATGGGACTCTGAGGAATTTGTTTAAAATCTTGAGATCTAAAATTGGTCTGAAGGTTCCCTCTTTTTTGGGAACCACAAACAGATTTGAGTAAAATCCCAGTCCCTGTTCCTCCTTTGGAACTGGATGGATCACTCCCATAACTAGGAGGTCTTGAACACAGTGTAAGAATGCCTCTCTCTTTATCTGGTTTGCAGATAATTGTGAAAGGTGAAATCTCCCTTTTGGAGGAGAAGCTCTAAAGTCCAGAAGATATCCCTGGGATACAATTTCCAACGCCCAGGGATCCTGGACATCTCTTGCCCAAGCCTGGGCGAAGAGCGAAAGTCTGCCCCCTACTAGATCCGTTACCGGATAGGGGGCTGATACTTCATGCTGTCTTAGGGGCAGCAGCAGGTTTTTTGGCCTGTTTACCTTTGTTACAGGTCTGGTTAGGTCTCCAGACCGACTTGGACTGGGCAAAAGTTCCCTCTTGTTTTGCATTAGAGGAAGTTGATGCCGCACTCGCCTTGAAGTTTCGAAAGGCACGAAAATTAGTCTGTTTGGCCCTTTTGGACCTATCCTGAGGAAGGGCATGACCTTTTCCTCCAGTGATATCAGAAATGATCTCCTTCAAACCAGGCCCGAATAGGGTTTGCCCCTTGAAGGGAATGTTAAGCAGCTTAGACTTTGAAGTAACGTCAGCTGACCATGATTTAAGCCATAGCGCCCTGCGCGCTTGAATAGCAAAAGCAGAATTTTTAGCCGTTAGTTTAGTCAAATGAACAATGGCATCAGAAACAAAAGAATGCTCTAAGCTTGTCAAGTATGTCATCCAATGGGGTCTCTGCCTGTAAAGCCTCTTCCAGAGACTCAAACCAGAAAGCCGCAGCAGTGACTGGGGCAATGCATGCAAGGGGCTGTAGAATAAAACCTTGTTGAATAAACATTTTCTTAAGGTAACCCTCTAACTTTTTATCCATTGGATCTGAGAAAGCACAACTGTCCTCGACAGGGATAGTAGTACGCTTAGCTAGGGTAGAAACTGCTCCCTCCACCTTAGGAACTGTCTGCCATAAGTCCCGTGTGGTGGCATCTATTGGAAACATTTTCTTAAAAATAGGAGGGGGAGAGAACGGCACACCTGGTCTATCCCATTCCTTAGTAATAATTTCTGTAAACCTTTTAGGTATTGGAAAAACATCAGTGCACACCGGCACTGCATAGTATTTATCCAATGTACACAATTTCTCAGGCACTGCAATTGTATCACAGTCATTCAGAGCAGCTAAAACCTCCCTGAGCAACACGCGGAGGTGTTCAAGCTTAAATTTAAATGTAGACATATCAGAATCAGGTTGAATCTTTTTCCCTGAGTCAGAACCATCACCCACAGAAAGAAGCTCTCCCTTCCTCAGCTTCTGTATATTGTGAGGGAGTATCAGACATAGCTCTTAAAGCGTCAGTATGCTCTGTATTTCTTCTAACTCCAGAGCTGTCTCGCTTTCCTCTAAACCCAGGTAGTCTGGATAATACCGCTGACAGGGTATTATCCATGACCGCCGCCATGTCTTGTAAAGTAAACGCTATGGGCGCACTAGATGTACTTGGCGCCATTAGTGCGTGAGTCCCTCGAGCGGGAGTCAAAGGATCTGACACGTGGGGCGAGTTAGTCGGCATAACTTCCCCCTCGTCAGATTCCTCTGGTGATACATTTTTTAAAGACAGATTATGATCTTTATTACTTAAAGTGAAATCAGTACATTTGGTACACATTCTAAGAGGGGGTTCCCCCATGGCTTCTAAACATAATTAACAAGGAGTTTCCTCTATGTCAGACATGTTTAAACAGACTAGCAATGAGACCAGCAAGCTTGGAAAACACTTTAAATCAAGTTAACAAGCAAAAAATAAAAACGGTACTGTGCCTTTAAGAGAAACAAATTTTGTCAGAATTTGAAAAACAGTGAAAAAAAGCAGTAAATCAAACAAAATTTTTACAGTGTGTATAATAAGCTAACAAAGCATTGCACCCACTTGCAAATGGATGATTAACCCCTTACCAAACAAACGACTTTGGAAAGCCTAAGAGCCCTTTAGAGATGTCCTATAGCATTCAGGGGACTCCTGGAGGAAGCTGGATGTCTCAGTCTGTAAAAGTTACTGCGCAATAAAGCGCTAAATTAGGCCCCTCCCACTCATAGTAACACAGTGGAAAGCCTCAGGAAACTGTTTCTAGGCAAATTTAAGCCAGCCATGTGGAAAAAAACTAGGCCCCAATAAAGTTTTATCACCAAAGTATATATAAAAACGTTTAAACATGCCAGCAAACGTTTTATATTGTAAATCTATAAGAGTATTAACTCAGAAAGTAAGCATGATACCAGTCGCTATTAAATCACTGTATTCAGGCTTACCTTACATAAATCTGGTATCAGCAGCATTTTCTAGCATTCTCTCTTACTACCTCCATGCTTGTCGAGAGTTGCAAGAGAATGACTGGATATGGCAGTTGGGGGAGGAGCTATATAGCAGCTCTGCTGTGGGTGATCCTCTTGCAACTTCCTGTTGGGAAGGAGAATATCCCACAAGTGGTGGATGATCCGTGGACTGGATACACCTTACAAGAGAAATGTTTTTAAAAGTGGGAGAAAGGGGTGTAAAATATTTATTACTTGTAAATCTAAGGGATCTGGGAGCGTGTGGGGGATTGGTCTTGGGGGGAAGGAGCTACACTACAGAAAAAAAGAAATAAAAAAAAAATCAGATTCAAGTTCAATCCGATTGGCTGAACTTGAATCTGATTGGCTGATTCAATCAGCCAATCAGATTTTTCTACCT